>NW_015152333.1:29366-47307 GCF_000732505.1 Cyprinodon variegatus
TGGCGGTCTTCTGCTGGACCAGTTGAAATGAGACGTGGAACGCAATAAGAGTCCGGGAGGAATGACACTCTGATGAAGCTTTAGCTACGAAGGTGGAGGAGGAGCTGGAGGTGGGTTGAAACTGTGTCATCGGAATGAAGTCACACAACGCATTTGCCGCCTGCGCACAGGAGCAGACAGGTGCGGATCTGAGGCCTTTTAAGATGAACTTTGGATACTGATTGGCTTTCGTGGAGGTGTGGTTCAAAGCTGATTGGCTATGTCTCAGGTGGATGTATGAAAAGCAATGAGTTTCGTCAGTTGAACTTCTGCTTAGGCTCCATTTAAATAACCCTACATGCAAAATTTCAGCTGGACCAAACATCTGGAAGTGTCTCAGGGGCATCACTTATTGAATGCCCCTCGTATATATATATATATATATATATATATATATATATATATATATATATATATATATGTAATATTGTGGTCTTAATTTTTTTCATAACACCATGTCACATGATTAGGTACAGACATAGATAAAATATTACTAATATGAGGAAAAAATGTCCTAGGACAATAAAGGAAAAAAAGAAAATGTGGTAATATTAAGAGATAAACGTAATATTATCAGAATTAGGGGCAACATTTCCAGAATAGTCACAGTTTGCGGAACTATTTCATTCCTGGAGAAATGGGGCCAGGTTAGATTCTTTTAATTATTTCTATTCTTTATGAGAATACATACAGGAGAATGAAGCCAAAGGGATGCGAAAAATAAACTCGTAATATTACAAAAATAAAAATAGTACGAATATAATGTATATTCTGAGATTAAAATCCCTCAGATACTGTTTAAATGTCTCAATAGATTTGCCGCATTCAACATGGTGGACGCTCTGACTCATCCGCAGCATAGGCAGACACCATCCAATGAGAAGTTTACGTATATAATGTCTATAGTTGGGGTATATTTTTGACCCAAAATGTATTACTAAATACTGCACCAATGCTAGGATTTGTCTGCCCTTTGCAGAAAAGGGAGTGAATTTTGTTTTATTTTTTTAGTTGTGAGCAAAGAACATGTTTTGTAAAGAAAGAAGATGCAATCAAAGATGAGAGAAACAGTTTTTTNAATTAGGAACAGAGACATAGATATAATATTACTAATATGAGGAAAAAATGTCCTAGGACAATAAAGGAAAAAAAATGTGGTAAAATTAAGAGACAAATGTCATATTAACAGAATTTGGGGGAACATTTCCAAAATAGTCACAGTTTGCGGAAGTATTTCATTCCTGGAGAAATGGGGCCAGGTTAGATTCTTTTAATTATTTCTATTCGTTATGAGAATACAGTCAGGAGAATGAAGCCAAAGGGATGCGAAAATAAATTCGTAATATTACAAAAATAAAAATATTGCAAACATAACGTATATTCTGAGTTTAAAGTCCCTCTGATACTGTTTAAATGTCTCAACAGATTTGCCGCATTCAACATGGTGGACGCTCTGACTCATCCGCAGCATAGGCAGACCACATCCAATGAGAAGTTTACGTATAGTTGTGGTATATTTTTGACCCAAAATGTATTACTAAATACTTCACCAATGCTAGGATTTTTCTGCCCTTTGCAGAAAAGGGAGTGAATTTTGTTCCATTTTTTAGTTGTGAGCAAAGAACATGTTTTGTAAAGAAAAAAGATGCAATCCAAAAGTAAAATTTTGAAAAACTTTATTATAAAAAAGGTGAGAGAAACATTTTTTCCCCCCTGTTTTTTAAAAATTTTTGTATTATTATTTGCATTTTATTTTTTTATTAAAAATTTTCAGTATTAGTTTCAGAATTGGTATAGTTAATTTATTATTATTAATTATTTTATTTTATTTTTTCACTTTTCTCTATTTCAGATTGAATTTTACAAATTGTTCTCTTTTTCCAAAATCATATTTTTCACTTCAAGCCAAATACAAACACTCACTTTTGACCAATAAAACGTTGCTGCTAATGTCAGTGCAGACAAACAGAATTGCATCTTCGCTTCTCAAGCTAAGTTACATGCAAAGTTTCCTTTCTGGGTTGATTTTTTTTTTTGTATTTCCACTTATCAAATGTTTTTTTAAATTGCAGCAATAATGGAATAAAATTCACTTAATATGTTTATTTTAACATTAGATTCCCAAGATGTCAGAAAGACTCTAAAAGTCCTTATTGTATAACAATACCAGTAAAGAGGAAAATACCAACTAATCAGTAATATTTATAGAAAACATTGAATCGTGAGATCTACAGCCACAGTGAAGGGATTTTAAAAAAGCATCTGCAGTACTATGTTTTTAGCAGATTGTGCTCTGGTGTGATTGAACCAAACTAAAACTCTGAGGCATAATAACCAATGCAATTTCATGCATAGAAAAAAACTGTGCATAATCAAAAGAACAGCATGCCTGCAGTCAAGCAAAGGTAATGAGAACATAATATTTCATTCAATGTTTTTCTTACACTGCTCAAAAACAGTAAAGGGAGCACATAAACAAAACTATATAATTTCAATTAAAGTGATATTCTGTGAAATCAAACTGTCCACAGGGGAAGCAATACTGACTGATAAACAGTTTTACATGCTGTTGTGCAAATGGAATAGACAACAGGTGGAAATTATTGACAATAGCAAGGCACACTCAATCATGGAGTGGTTCTGCAGGTGGGGACCACAGACCACTTCTCAGTACCTGTGCTTTCTGGCTGTTTTGGTCAGATTTTAAATGGTGTTACTTTCATGTCCATGATAGCACAAGACAGACTCTAATCCACACAAGTGGATCGTAGTGTAGCTCATCCAGGATGGATCAATCAGATCTGTGGCAAGAAGGTTTGCTGTGTCTGTCAGCGTAGTGTCCAGTGGCCGGAGGCACTACCAGGAGACAGGTCAGTACACCAGGAGATGTGGAGGAGGCCGTAGGACGGCAACGACCCAGCAGCAGGACCACTGCCTCTGCCTTTGTACAAGGAGGAACAGGAGGGGCACTGCCAGAGCCCTGAAAAATGACCTTCAGTAGGCTACAAATGTGCTTGTGTCTGCACAAACGGTTAGAAACTGATTCAATAAGGGCCGCAGATGGGGGTTTTGCTCACAGCCCAACATCATGCAGGATGCTTGACATTTGCCAGAAAACACCAGCTTTGGCTAATTGACCACTTGCGCCCTGTGCTCTTCACAGATGATAGCAGGTTCACACTGAGCACATGTGACAGACCTGACAGAGTCTGGAGACACAGTGGAGAGCGATCTCCTACCTGCAACATCCTTCAGCATGATCCTTTTGGCAGTGGGTCAGTAATGTTGTGGGGTGGCATTTCTCTGGAGGGCGGCACGGCCCTCTATGTACTCAACAGAGGTAGCATCATTGTTATGAGGTACCAAGATGAGATCCTCCGAGTCCTTGTGAGACCATATTCTGGTGCGGTTGGCCCTGGTTTCATCCTAATGCAGGACAATGCTAGACCTCATGTTGCTGGAAGGTGTCAACAGTTCCTGCAAGATGAAGGCATTTAACCTATGGACGGACATGTCCATTCCCCAGACCTGAATCCGATTGAGCAAATTTGGGACAACATGTTCCAATCCATCCACCAATGTCATATTGCACTACAAACTGTAAAAGAATTGGCCAGGCATTCTAGGGAGGTCATACAGGCATGTGGAGGCCAAACACATTATTGAGCCTCATTATGATCTGTTTTAAGGATATTACATCAAAGTTGGAGCAGCCTGTAGTGTGTTTTTGCACTTTAGTTTTGTGTGACTCCAAATGCAACAATCAATTAGTTCATAAATGGGATATACATTGATGATTTTATGTGTATTCAGTGAGTATATTTCATTCATTCAGATCTAGGATGTGTTATTTGTACCTTCAGTTAGTTTTGCTCCCAAATCTTTTCATGTCTGCTTGAAAGCTGGAGATGTAGAAGTTTCCTTTTCAGCTTCACAGTGAGGCCATAAATACTTGTAAATAAATGCAATAATATCTTCAGCAGAAAGTAATGTTGGATTGGTTTGGCTTTGCCTAAGCTAAGCTAAATCTAGCAGAAATATTGTTTAAGGCTTTCATCATAATCTTTTATTAGCCCAAAAACCTGATCTTCTCCTTAATGGATACTATTTAAAGCCACTGTACAGGCATTAAATGACCTGGAGGTGGACATAATGTCAGATTTTTCAGCTTTTCTTCTCTTGAACTGGAGTTGATGGCATTAAGCTTAGCACACTGACTTGGATATTAACAAACGTCAATCTTTCATCCTGCTGCTTCTATGAGATGCTAAACGTTTCTGTCAACAGCTGCGTACAAAACACCACCTGCACAGTGTTCAACAGAAGAGCTGGAGGTGGTGCGACTTTAATCATTATGTTCCTTATTTGGTCATCACTTCAATCTTTCCTTTGCTGTTGCTTGGCTGCACAAGTCAGTCATTCATTAAAGCACTAAGGCTGAACTTTAATTGTCGCTATTGTTTTCTGCACTCTGGGCTTTATCAGGCCTTGGCTGCGATAAACAATGTGTGTGTGGCACGATACAGCCGTGGGCCTTCGCTGTACTGGGACATTAATGTTGTAAATGTGCCTTACAAAAAAAAAAAGCTCAACATATTTAAAATATCATAGCCCTTAAAAGTCCATGTTACATTTTTATCTCAGTGTGTCTGTATGAAAAGTGTTTTGTGAAAGATTACCACATTCTACTGGTATATTTGTTTTTTTTTGTGTATTTTATGCTTCATTTTGCTCCGTTTCTTAGCAAATAGAGACCTTTCTTTATATTTCAAATTACAAAGGATCATACTGAGCATGTGCACAGTGGGGAAACAGGGGAGTACCCTGCTGTGGCTAAGCCACTTAGCATATCCCAGTAAAATGTGGAAATAAAGAACAAAAATCATTTTTCATGATCAAATGGAAAATCAAAAAATAGTTTTTGGTCTTTTTTTTATAGGCATATAACATAATTATGCACCTTTAAATGGGTAGGTTCTGAAACTATATATAAAGACAATATAAAAAAGAGATTTTGGAGGAACTTTGTGTTGTTTGATCCACTACTGGACACACAAAATCAAAAAGCTCTAACAAGATAAGGGGATTAAGCATCTTTAAACTCTCCTGTGTGCATGTCTATTTTCGAAAACAGGCATAGTCATACTGTATAAGGCCTTTTTTCATCTTATATTGCTGATAAAAAAAATGCTGCAGCCACATCTCTCCTATCCTAGCTTCTCTTCTTAGAATTTAAAATCATCCTTCTCACATATAAAACTTTAATTGGCAAAGAAATTTGATCATTCCTTAGGTTCCTAACAGAGCACTTTGCTCTTGGCCTGCAGGTTTACTAGTGATTCCTAAAATTTCTAAAGGTAGAAAATTTTTTTTATAGCTGTTCGAGCTCTGCCTGTTTCTCAGTGTTGTCCTTTTTGTCTGACTGTGACTTAATTGAATAATCTTTGTAAAGTGCTTTGATTTGATATGTTTTGTGAATAGGCTTTGTATAATAAACTGAATTGAAATTAAAATACTTAATTAAATACTTATTTTGTCTAATTCAACGATGTGAGTGTTAGTTAAATTGAAGAAACTCTGTTTTGATTTTTAAATAAATATGTTTTTGCCTGAATGCAACTTTTATATCGTAAAACACTTGCGCCACTGACATCAGCAGATTGTGCAAAAACAGAAGAAATCACACATATTTTACGACTTTGCACACTACTGCATCAGATGCATTGAGAAGTGGGCCTCAACCATTTATCTAAAGCCATCCGAGGCAGATGTGTTCATTCCATCTTCGTCATGTCTCCTGATTCCCATCAAGTCCTTTACCATACCATCCCAAATGCTTTAGAAATGATTGAAGCATGAAAAGGGTTAGGAGAAAAATAATATGAAGGTGTAAAACTACAAACTAGTATAAAATACATGGGTACAGCTTGTTTTAAAATTACATAAGAAAGACAAAAATACAGAGTGAAATGCTTATGTCACACCCCAGAGGACAGCTCAAGATATTTTTATTGCAAAACACAAAGTTTGCCAAATATAACATGCAATCTACCATAATGCCACCTGTTTGCTTTTCCTTATATTTACTTTTCACCACAGATAGTGACGATTACAGCCATTCTTTGCTCTTATAAAGCATACACAGTATTTGCCTATCCTTGATCTCACAAGGCAGATGAATAATATGACTTCACCAGATCATAATTAGCTTAACATTTATACTGCAGAGGAACAGACAAACTCCATGTGTGTTTTTCTGCATACAGATTATTTTCCCATATCCATTCGGCAGATACTTCTGTTAGAAATCATGAAAAAAACTAGAATATACCACATTATTATCATAGCTTCTCTGCAAGAACAACACCTTCAGTAATATGTTCAACAATTTGGCACCGGGAATAACTAAGCCATATAAGAGAAAAGGTATATTAAGTTGTAAAGTTCATGAATAACAGCTACTCGTGTGTGTCCCACTCACCAGTTTTCAGTCAGTCAGAAATCCACTCTCCTGGTGCAGAGCGGCAACTGACGAGTTGATGTATGTATGTGTCACACTAAGTGAAAGGAGACACTAGCAACAGCAGTCAAGGTTGTGCAGACTGACTTCTCTCCTTGGACAAAGAAAGTGATGAAAGAGAGAGATAGAAGGCTTGTTGTCAGGCAGGTCTAAGAAATGGTTAATCCATCACAGAAGCAGCAGCAGCAGCAGCTCGGGAAGAGTTGCAGGGAGGCAAAACAGGAAAGGTTCACAGAGATGAACGCACAAGGTGAAGCACTATAGCAACCCAACTCTGCTGCATCGCCGGTTTGTCTTTTCATTATAGGGACTCTAATTCAGCAAAGGCTCGCTAATGGTGAAAGTAGACACGGAGGACTTTCAATAGTTCCGCTCAGAAAGGAAAAATAATTTCATCCAGCTTATCAATGACATCTCCATGACAACCATCAAAGAGGCCGAATGACGGCACACGTTGTAATTGTGCTCGAGGAACTGTTCGCTCTATGTGTGGGGGTGTGTATGCACCTGTGCAAGAACCAGAACCTGACTGTTTACTTTAATCTGTTGGACATAAAAAAGAGCATCAGTATTAGATAGTTAACATGTCATCACAAGAAACCCACATACACAACTATAAATAAATGGAGGGAATTTTATTCCATCATTATTGCAAGCAAAGAACATGTTTTGTAAAGAGAAATTAGACAAAATTTCAGATTTCATACAGGAAAAATTGAAAAACAATATAATTAATAAAAATTGAAATTGGAAAAAGAAAAACATTTCAACAAAAAAAGGGGTTTAGTGGAACTTTTCTTTCTCTGATTATTTTTCACATCTTTATTTTTCAAATTGTAATATTAAAAAAAAATTTGACAGACTAGAGTATTTTAGATTTTTTTTTTAAAGAATTTTTTCCATTTGGTTTGACAGATTTTATATTTTCATAATTTACTATTTTAAATGTAACTGAATAAACAATCTGAAAAAGGCTTACTTTTTTTGTTTTCTCAGGCATACAGCTCAGTTATTGATGCATGTTGTTCTACAAGATGGCTATTGTGTTAACTTTGTTCAAATGGAAAGGAACTATTGTAAATATACTTAATACTTTTACTTTTCTATTTGTAATTAAACATTTTCTGACCTTTTTTATCCTTAAGTTTAACTTTTACCAAAACAGTTTTCTGCTAGTCTTGGTCTACACCTCATATTGTTGGGCCTTGAAAGATCTGGTTGAGGCCAGTTTAAGACCCTGTAATTATTTTTTTTATAGATAGAACAAGATTTTAACTGGAAATGAGTATCACACAAAAAAAAAAGAGAAACGAATGTGAACTACAGTAAAAGCAAAAGCTACAGAAGTGATGGGAGCATACAGTAGCAGTCATTAAAAATGTCCCTTCCCAGTCTTTGCCAGCCGGATGACAGCCCACTTCCCTGCAACTCCCAGCAAAATCCCCTCCAACTTCCAGCCACTGGACCTCCTCTTGCATATTTTTATACTCTGACTCCACCCTTTCACTGAATTACAGGATCTGACCAGGAGATGATGCTTCTCTTTAGATCTTACTGTCCATAAATCATGACAGAAAGAATATTTCAGTACAAAGAATGATGTCTAAAAAGGAATTGTAGGGGACCAACTGAGGACCAGCCAAGGGCCCATCAAGGAAAATGGAAAAAATTTTCATGGCTACTGTTGCTGCCATCTAATGTGAAAATTCTTGCTGCACCTGTATGTAGCACCAGAACAGATTACATAATCTAGTCCTTGATAAAAGGGTCTATTTATTCAGTCCACCTGCAGCCTACTTACATCAAGCACACACTGGTAAGCCAGGAGAGCATCCTGCATCACCTGACTGACAACCAAAACCCCCAAATTAGAGCCCAAACTTAGAGAAAACTCCTGCTTCAAGGTTGATTTGAACACCGTGGTTAGAAGTGGTAGAAAGAAGGTCCTGGGTTCTGGCCTTGGACATGCCTTGTTGTTTTTCACTACAACCCAGCCACAGGATACTCTGCCCTTTCCACCATAAACTGTTAGCTTGAAAATCAGAAAGGGAAAGTTTTTAGAAGAACAATAGGGACATCTAGTGGTATAACTGCAGATTGCAGCCACTCGTATCCATTTAAATGTAGTTATCAAAAAATAAAGAATGTATATTTTCTAGGCATCATTGGTTTTATTCATTAGAAGGTGAGCTGACCTCACAGGATTTGAACCTGGAATTCCAGTAAACAGCAGAGGTTCACAAACTTTTTTGACTTTTTACCAACAAATAGAACCAACAATTATAGAAGAAACTGTTCATAATCAAAATATGAAGAAAACTTATGAATGTATAATGTGAAAAAGAAAAGAAGAACAGCACTCTGTTTGATCTGGTGTACGCTCCTTTATTTAATTTAATTTCATTTAAATTATATACCCCCCCTCCTGCATTATTAGTCTTTATCCTAGTGACAGCAATCTTATCTAAGCAATAAATAACCAATTTAGCTTAGTTTTACACAGCATTTACCATTTATCACTTGCTCTGATAAATTGCACATGATATACATTTCAATCTGAAAAACTCACATGAAGAGAAAAGACAATTAGGAGAAATTTATTGATACAATCACTTTGTCTTTGGCGCTCAGACCTCGGCAGGAATATAGCGCTGAATTTTGATAGATATGCATGATCAGGAGCAAAGAATAGGGCTGTTTCCCCCAGGCCTGAAACTGGTGGTGGAGTGGAAATAGATGAAGTTGGTCAGTCTGAAGACTGCTGATTAGAGAGACGGTCTGCTGAGCTTTATGGAGAGATCCATCGGACTGCGTGAGCTGATACTAGAGCTTCACTCAGGGACCTGGAAGATGGAAGTCCAGTTGGATAACACAGGTTGGAGAACCTGTCCATGATGAGGAAGCATGAAGTGACAGTGGAGAGGAAAAACTCCTTGTTGGGAAGAAACCTCTGGTAGAACCAGGCTCATAATAGCGGTCTTCTGCCAGGCTGGTTGAGATGAGACAAGGAACACAGTAAGACTCCCTGAGGAATGACACCCTGATGAAGCTTAAGCTACAAAGGTGGAGGGGGGGCTGGAGGTGGGTTGAAACGGTGTCATCTGAATGAAGTCAGACAGCACATCCACCGCCTGCGCACTAGGAGCAGACAAGATGCGGACTATATATATATATATATATATATATATATATATATATATATATATGATTGTGCAAGTTCTACTACTTAGAATAATAATAGAGATCTGTAATTTTTTATCACAGGTGCACTTCAACTATGAGAGACAACATGAGAAAAAAAATCCAGGCTATCACATTTTCTCATTTTGTCTCTCATAGTTGAAGTGCACCTATGATAAAAATTACAGATCTCTATTATTATCGAGCGCCTCTCGTATATATATGTTTTTTCACATCACAAACCTCTATCACTGAGGTCTTTTAATTCATCAACATTCAACTTAGACTTATGAACTTAGTTTAGAGATAACGTATTCCTACATGGTTGCATTCTTTTTTTATTTTGTTATGAGTATTCAATACCAAAAAGTAGTTTTGGATGAATGAGTATTCTTTTTTCATTAATTTTGTGGTGTAAATTGTCATTCTTTAGAAAAAAAAAATACAAAAATTTCCTAAAATATAAGTCTAATTGTAAAGGTGTTGCCAGTCTTTTCGTAAAACACCAAAGATTTTGACAGATGTACCTTTAATGATGCATTTTACTAAAGATGTTATTTCATCCTTAGAAAGTTCAAGCTGTATAGGAAAATCTTACATAGATTAACAAAGTAAAGCAGTTTGACTAATAAACAATGTTACTCTAATATTGAGACTGATTTCAGCTATAACACCTCTCCTACTGCTTTGTGGTACCTTGTCAGCTGCTCACAAATAGCTAAATAAATTCAGCAGAAAGGTTTGATGAGTTTGCACCTAACAGTTCTAGAACAGGTGCATCTCAATTCTGATGCCAAACAACACCTGATTTTTTTTATTTCATTTTCTTCTGGCAGTTCCTTGTGTTGTTTGGCATCATAAACTGCCAGAAGAAATCAAGTGTTTGGATTGTGAATTCTACTGTAGACGGCAATGAGTGTGTGACATTAACTTGAGATTTTCCACACCAGTCACCCTGTTAGATATCTTTAAATCTTATTTGGTTATTTAAAGATACAGATCTGTACAGTAAGTCAGGCAAAACAAAAATGTTCACTCTTCACTCAATTCTGTACATTGCTGTTTATTTATATAGCAAAAATTCACAACACATGTTATTTCATGACACTTTACAGATTGGTGAAATGTTTCTATCAAAGAAAACCAGTTGAATGCATCGAGTCATTGACTTGAGACGTTCCTCCTGAATGAGGTCGCAGTGATGATTTTCGCTTGCATTTTGTCGTTGACTCTTCAGCAATCCCTCACACCAAACATGCTTGTAGCGACAATGGAGAGGAAAAACTCCCTTTCAGCAGGAAGAAACCTGCATCAGAACCAGGCTCAGTCTGAGCAGCCTTGAGTGGAGTTTGAGGACATAGAAGTACATACAAAATGCAATAAATACACAAAATATTTTGCAAGTTCTCACACTTATAAGTCATGGAGGGGTGTGAATCATAATCACAGTGTCTGATTTTTCTAACTATTTATTTGTATGATACAGCTGCAAAGAAGTATTTGAACATCTGAGAAAATCAATGATAATATTTGGTACAGTAGCCTTTGTTTTCAATTACAGAGGTCAAAGGTTTCCTGAAGTTTTTCACCAGGTCTGCACAAACTTCAGGAGGGATTTTGGCCCACTCCTCCTCACAGATCTTCTCTATATCAGCCATGTTTCTGGGCTGTCGCTGAGAAACATGGAGTTTGAGCTCCCTCCAAACCATGGACCTCTTAGTGTCTTACCAACAGTAACCATGGAAACGGTGGTCCCAGCTCTTTTAACGTCATTGACCAGCTCCTCCCCTGTAGTTTTGGGCTAATTTTTCACCTTTGCTAGGATCATTGAGATCCCACGAGGTGAGATCTTGCATGGAGCCCCAGTCTGAGGGAGATTGATAGTCAACTTTAGCTTCTTTCATATTCTAATGATTGCTCCAACATTGTTTCACCAAGATGCCTGGTAGTTTCCCTGTAGCTAGTGATGTTATGAGATCAGCCAAGGCTCAGAGGCGTGTGTTTGAGTAGTGGAGGTGGCGTTTCTGTGAAGCACGTATCAAGGCTTGCTTCATTTAGTGTAGGGGCTGTATTTGATGACATCTGAAGCCCACTATCGCCAAGTTCCGTCCAGAACTTCCAAAGGCATTTAAACAGGCACAGTATTCAGTCAAAAATTTACCACTTTCCTTGATGGGTCCTTGGCTGGTCCCCTAAAATTATTTTTTAAAGATTAATCTTTAAGCTAAAATATTCTTTCTGTCATGAGTTTTGGACATTAAGAGCTAAAGAGTAGTGCCATCTCCTGGTCAGAGCCTGTAATTCAGTGAAAGGGGGGAGTTGGAGTTAAAAAAATATGCTTGCCCAGGAGAAGGAGGGTGTCAGTCCATTGAGTGGAAGTTGGATGGGATTTTGCTGGGAGTTTCAGGGAATTTCGCTGCCATTCAGCTGGTGTTTGATTGTGTGTTTGAGACTTCGTATAAGTTTAGAAAGTTGCTGTACTGCTTAACCAATGTTTTGGCCTAAGTGACCTATTTCTATTGGTTTTCCCTTTTACCAATAAAGATTGGGTAAAAACACTTCCAAATTAGATTGGTTGGTTTAATCAAAAGATTGGTTGGAGACATAACTTCCAACCAGATTAAAACCAAAAACTGTGAAAAAACTATTAATTAAAAATAACAAGCACCTTTCATTTTGCTCATCCTGACATGCACAAACACTGTCTGCTTGAGCGTATGTCACGAAAATAACAGAAAAACCTGCTCAGTTGAGAAGTGGGTAGCACTGCTGCCTTGCTGCAAGACGCATCTGGGGTCAATTCAGGCCCCGGGTCTTTCTGCATGGAGTTTGCATGCTTGGGGTCTCTCCAGGTACTCTGGTTTTCTCTCACAGTCCAAAAACATGACTGTTAGGTGAATTGGCTTCTCTAAACTCCCCTTAGGTGTGAGTGTGTTCCTGAATGGTTGTTTGTCCTGTTTGTCTCTATGTTGCCCTGCGATACACTGATGACCTGTCCAGGGTGTACCCCGCCTCTCGCCTGTAGACAGCTGGAGATAGGCACCAGTGCTCCTCATGACCCCGCTTTTCGATAAGTGTGATGGAAAATGGATGGATGAACGGTGTACCTTTAAAGACGTTCTCCTCTAAGACTTTTTACGCACAAAAAAAACTTACAAAAGAATGTAGGCTATTATTCACAAGAAATCATGAACTATATCAAAGGAATTTAAATGGAAATAAAACAAGAAAAACCATTGCAAAAATCAGATTATATTATTAAGTGTAGTTCTGCACTCCACCAGTAGATGGTGACATGTTCACTTGAAGCTTTATGAACTCTGGGGATTGTTGAAGCATCTCTAGTGTCTTCGGACAGCTCTTTGGTCTCAGCCATGTCAGTAGTCTGATTTTTTGGGGTGGACAGGTGCCTTTGTGCAGATAATGACCTTAAACAGGTGCATCTAATTTAGGATAATAAATGGAACATAGGTGGACATTTTGAAGACAGACCAACAGGTCTTTGAGGGTCAGAATTCTAGCTGATAAACAGGTGTTCACATACTTATTTGCAAATGTATCATAGAAATTAATATATAAAAAATCATAGATACTGATTTCTGGATTTCTTTTTTAGATTATGTGCTGGGGGGTCAGAATCACAAGTTGACCACATGATGTCCCCATCAGGCAGTAACTTGAGATCTTAGTGTTTTAGCAGGAGAAATAGATCTGTCAAAGTGTGCTCTATCAGGACGTTTTTGTTTTGTTTTCACCTTCAATAATGTCAGTAATGTCAGTAAATGAAAGAATGGACTGGGGTGTGGGAGTTCCTCAGTTTAGGGGACGTAGTTTTGCCTGTTCTTGTTTCTAAATAAATTGTTCAATTTTAATACAAAAAGGGCATAAGAGCTATACTTAACCTTACTGGTAAAGATAAAATGACTTATTATTCTTGGAGAAATCTTCAACTTTAAGGATCTAGGACCTATTTTTATTCATAAGATTCTTTTGGAATTAGAGTTAAAGGCAGATGTACCTTAAGAATTCACAATATATACTCTTTTTTTGTTTGTTTGTTTCTACGCTACAAAAAATGTGTAAAATATTCTTCAACAAGCTAACAAGCTTTTTTCATTAAAAAAAAAACTAACAAAAGAAATCCCAGCAAGTTTGCTCCCATAGGCCATACAATTCCACACCCTGCCACCAGCACTGATAAAGGCGGGCACCAACAGTGTGACCCTTCTTCCTCTATCTACTTACAGCCATTAAAACATGGGGAGCAGCGGTTCAAGTATAGAAAAACCAAAGATAGAGAAAACAACAGTTTTTCTCTCAAAACATGAAGAGGTTTACAGGATCCCCGCTCTCGTATTTGACAATAAAGAGAAAACTCATGAAAACTGGAAACCTGAACAGAGAAGAGAACTCGGTGAAAGTAAGTAATAACAAAATTAGTTTTTCACCTTTTTTGTTTTTCTTTTCTGCACAAATATAGTTCATTCAAAAAAGCTAATATCTGATGTGTGATTATTTCCGTTTAAGTGGTCAGAGTCTAAAGAAATTGTGACGAAGAAAAATCTCAAAGGAAAACGCCCGATGAACCCTTGCCCGATCTACGCCAAGAAAAGCCACACGCTTTATCTGTTTGTCATCGGGGTTGAAGGAATTATCCCAGAGGCAGGACAGATTTTTTGGGGCATCAATAAAGCCTCTCTGTTCTTCATTTCAACCAAGGATGGCGGTAAAACCTGGAACGATATCACTGAGCTGACTGACAACCTTTCTCAAGTAAAGAATTGGGCAACATTTGCTGTTGGTCCGGGCCATGGCGTTCAAACCGAGACTGGCAGACTGATTGTTCCTGCTTATGCTTATCCTTCCTGTTGCAGCTGTTGTGAAGGTGGCCGTAGATGCCTGGCTACTTTATTTTGTTGGTGTGGCCCATTTGGTTGTACAAATTATTGCTGCCCTCCTCCCCATGCGCTGATAATTTACAGTGATAATGATGAGAAGAGTTTGAAAAATGGGAAAATGCTTGAAGAAACATCACTTGAATGTGAAATAGCTGAGATATCTGATGAGCAAGGTGAGAGGTTAATCTACTGCAATGCTCGAAGCTGGGGAGGCTTACGGGTGGAAGCAGTTGCTAAAGATTGTGAAGATAGTTTCAGGAAAGTCACTTCCAAGCTTGTGCAAACAGGTACAGGCTGCCAGGGCAGCGTGGTTTCCTTTCCAGCTCAACCTGAGGAAAGCGGGTTAAATCCAGCTCCTCTGTGGCTGCTTTACTCTCACCCAACCAGTCAGAGTAAAAGAGTGGATTTAGGGATCTATCTGCACAACTCCTCACAAGATCCTGGTGAATGGAGTAAACCCTGGGTCATTAATCCAGGACCCAGTGGTTACTCTGACCTAGCTTACATGGAGGATGGTTTGTTTGCTTGTCTGATGGAGTGTGGAGAAAAATCTGAAATTGAACAGATAGCATGTTTATTTTTCACCTATGATGACGTCCAGCAGGGCATTTTAAAGTAAAGGTCTACAACTCTTAACTCATCTTACTGTCCTCTTTAAGTGTACCTCTTGCTCAGCACATGTAAAACTATTTTTACCCTAAATATTTTTTTGGATGCAAGAATTGAAACCACCATTTTACAATGAAAAGCAGAATAGCAGAATTATATGTATGTAATAAAATTTTCTTTATTTCACAATGCATGTCAATGTATATACTTCAGACCAATTAATTAAAGTCTTGAAAACTTGTTCAACATGTGAGCATCTGGTTTTTCTTTATCAAATGTCCGTCTGTGTAGGGGGGGTCTTTCTGTATTACAGGGGTACACTTTTAGAGTAACCAAATCTAAATCCTCCTTGACTCTAAACTTATCATGTCTTGTGGGTTCTGTAAAGCCTCCTCCTCACTAAGGTGAGGAACATGCTTACTCTGGGTGGCAGGAAGTTTGTTTTGTTTCTGTAATACCTCTGCTTTTATTTTGAAGACCTCTAACCTCTCTCTTTCTTCTGAAGGCAGGACTCTGTGGCTCAATAGAATACCTCAGTAAGAGCAGTTAAGACGTTGCAGAGGTACGTCTGCAGTCCCCAGAATTAGCACCATTTGAATAGTGTTGGCAGCAGTGATGTGCAATGCATTGGTACCTGGGCCTTCAGTGGGCACCACTCAACTTTTATATATATATATATGAACTGTTAGGAACCAATTTTAACAGAAACAAGAGCTTGCCAAAGATTCCTGTTCTCTGAATGTGTAATAACTGGCAATGAGGGAATGCACACACTGTCTTGGTAATACAAAGGGTTTAAAGCAGAGGTAACGGATAAGCAGAGGGCGGTCCGGATCCGGAGCCGGAGGCACCCGCTGGCTAATCCTGACCCAACCTGATTTAAAACATATATAAATTACCGAATGTTGTCTGATGACAGTGTCTAATTTCACTTGTGACACTTTTCCTGTTTGTACTGTACGGTAAAGCCCACCATAATGTCCAGCACCAGGCGGCACGGATCCAAATTATCCAATGAGCTGCTGTCAGTCTGGGTTGCTGCTGCTGCTACTTTTAGACACAGCAGGCAAACCTGTGGCAAGCCGGGCGATGGGAAAGAAGGAGAATATGATGAGAAAAAGAGAGCAGAGAAAGTGTGGACTGCTGGAAGAACTGTGGTGAACTGGTGAAAGAAAAGTGAAATGGTGCTCAAAGATGACCCTGAACATTTATAGTATGTTTGGCTCAACCTGCTGCTGTGAAGCAGGATTCTCCACCATGAACAGAATCAAAAATAAATATGGATCCAGGCTCAAAATGAGCACCTTGATATGTGCTTTAGAATGGCTTTGTCTCCATTCAAACCCAGGTTTAAAGCCTTGCAGGGCAGCCTAAAGCCCACTGCTCTCATTAAGACAGAAACAACAAAGAAAAAATGGTCAGTTCAGGTGTTTTTTTTAAAAAGTGAGTCAAACAATTGTCTATATACCAAACTAAAAGATTATTGTTCTCTACTTCAAAAACAATCTAGATTTTAATATGGAAAAGTTTTCTATTTTTTTTTTTTATATGTTTCGATTTGAAAATGCAGCGTATAACATGGATGCATAAACACCTACATATTATTTCAGAGTTAAATTCTGTTTAAAGTAACAGATTATGATTAAAAACATATCGGACCTTTACTGGTTGTTGATTTTCTTTATTCGGACCCCGCTGATCTTTAATTGGTTACCCCTAATATATTGCATATTTGCTGATGGGTGTCAAATGGGTAATATTGCCACTTTCACAATTTAATAAAAGAAACCTCCAAATATTAAATGCAACAAGCGCAGGTATAACCGAGAGGAAGATTAGATTGAGAGTCAATGAAGCCCAGCTAAGACAACCGCAAACCGTTGCTCTTTAACTGCAGTTCCGCCATATTTACATCATTAGTAGCCATTCACTTTCAATATGCATCTAACTACTGTACCAGATAAAACAGCATACAAATAAAATATATCACACTCGCCAGAGATGCTGATAATGTATAAACAAAATCAATCCTTCTGTCTTTGTGCAGGAAGTCTTAGTATCTCCATTTAGTATCAGCCATTGAGGCCAGAAAAAAGCTTGAACAAAAACAAATCTAATATGCAAATTGTCGCTAGCTTAACTTGGCTGTAAACATTTCTCTAAATAGGGTGACCAGATTTAGGTTTCTGAAAAGGAGGACACTCTATGGGGGGCTGCTGGGCCACTGACTGGACTGGACCGGGCATTTGAACCGAGCCATCAGCTCCAGAGCTGGTTCCGGTCCAGAGCCAGCTGGGAATGGAGTGACAGAAGCCAACATGCTTCCCCCTGCCTGCCCAAACATATACAAAGGCTTAAAATGGAATAAAAATGAGTGTTCCCCATCTGGCTATAGCAGTAGTGTCATGATGGGTTCACTGGTGTGACCCAATAATGCAGAACACCACTGAGACGGAAACTGGAGTAAAAGGTTTAACAGAGTTTATTGTCACAAGCACAGAGAGATTGACTGGTTCTGGTTCAGGCCTGGGGAACTGGTTCACCGGAGTCTGCGTGAGAGACAGTTCAGTTAGCGTTGCGCATAGGAGTTTGATTCTTGACAGTTTCAGATTTGTACCTTGAGGGTTCTTGGTTAAAGCCTTGAGAGGGAAACTGTTGGATCTGGAGAGGATTGGACTACCAGAGTCCCTAAGCT
>NW_015152333.1:50095-53893 GCF_000732505.1 Cyprinodon variegatus
CATATTACAGTTTAAGATGGATTTTGAGTTTGAAAACCAAAGTTTATCTGGAAGAATTTGGGATATGATTAAATGAGCTTTTCACTAATTTAGAGAAGTTGGAATGTTTTCAGATCAATTCACAATGCAAATTCATGAGGTGAATAAAATGTTATTTAATTATTATTTATTAAATGATTTTCTTGATCAAGAACCAATAATCTTTAGTCAAATGATTCTTTACCCTCTTTGTAATAGCTAGCAGCGACTAGACCTCAGGATTTTCCACTAAGTGAGTCTTGGTAATGGAAATGTAATGAGCATTTGAGGAACACATGAACAATAATGTTATATCAGTGTTTAACTCGTAGTAAAATAAAGCTTGTTCAAGCTTTAGCAACAGCTCCACACATATTCCTGTAGCAAAGCGTAGCATGCAGTCCATTCTGTTAACATTGTCTTTACTCATCAGTAAACACACGTTGTTTGTTTTTTTCCCTAATCATGCCAGACCTGCAAACCCTTTTGCCCATGTCCATTGGAGAGGTTGAGTTTCATCCAGCTGCAGCTCAGCAGTCAGGACAGCAACAATCAGGGGTTTCTTTGTCTCAGGCTCCCAGCAAGGCATGCTTCTCATCCAGTCTGGCTCTATAAGTTCTGAAACTCAAGAGAAATGTGTTGCAAAAGGTCTGTTTTGCAGCAGTTTGGTTCTGAAAGGTTGCCACAATGACCCATCCTTGGAGATTCTGGAGATCTGGGTCTCCTTGGGCCTTGGTTCTCCACCACAGTGGAGGTCCGGGCCGAAGACCAGCTTCATGGGCGAGGGAGAGGAGGCAAAGCTGCATGTTCTCCTCTGGTCATCATGTCAACATGAAATATGGACACTGGTTCCCAATGTCCAAAAACCATGATCATGGCGTATGGCGCCACACAGATAATTATCTCCCATCAGATGATTGTGGTCACTTATCAGTGTTTCTCGCTCTAGAGGATCAGTGAGTTGGTGGTGCCTCTATGGCAGGCCGTTTTGACATTTATTAGAAGCACTCTTTATTGTTCCATTTGTTGATCTCTAAAATAAGATTCTTATTACATTCCTACTAGCCAGAAATGTACAAATAGATATCCTAAATTAAATTTTTAGTAGTAAAAATGTAGTAAAAAACATTTCAGGATGCCAAAATTATAATTGTACCAGTAAGAATAAACTTCAATACCTTTAAATCTTTACACATTTTAAGTGACCATTTTGACATTTATTAGCTTGACTGAATATATATTTCAGAAGTCTAAAATTCCTTGTCAAAATTAAAGTTTCAGATATCTAAAATAACATTCTTCCTATCTAAAATATATATTTCAGATATCTGAAAAGTAATTCTTACTAGTACAAAATGACGTCACGTTTCCCATTCATGTGTATGTGCTTTTACTTCCAGATATCTAAAATAAACATTTTTCCTACCCAACACTGAATTCTGATGAGAATTAAGTCTAATTTCAGATGACAATAATAGAGTTTCTGCTTTTCAAAATTACTATTTCAGATATCATAAAGGAATATAATATTCTGTATATCTAGAAAAACAATGGTTGACATCTAAAATATATTTCTACTAGTAGAAATATAATTATAGATATCAGCTATTGATATGACTAGTTATATTGGAATTTCAGATATTTAAATTTCAATAATGCCTATCCAAAATGCAGTTTAGATACTTTAAAACATATTTTGATTAACATTCATAAAAGAAATGGGGCCCCATTTTAACATAAAATAGGCATGCTGACTAGTTTCATTTCTATTATAGAGAGAACTAAAGCATTCTACCTGGTCAGAATTACAATACTCCTAGTCAGAATTGCATTTAGACATCAGTAATTATATTTCTACTATTAGAAATAAATTAAGCACTCTGGAATATAATTTGTACTAGTAAGAACTACATTTCAGATATCTATAAATCTTTACTAATTTTAAGAGGCCTTTTTAACATATATTTGTTTGTATTTCATATATCTTTAATAGTATTCCTCCAATCTAAAATAAACATTTCAGATATCTGAAATGTAATTCTTACCAGGACAAATGACTACACTTTTCCCCATTGTTTTGTATTGGGCCGTTACTTTCAGATATCCGAAATGACATTACTCCTATTTAAAATAAACATTTGTGATGTCCAGAGGTGTCAAGGAACAAGGTACAAATACTTCATTACTGTACTTAAGTACACTTTTTAGGTCTATACTTTACTCCATTACTATGTTTCTTCCTACTTCTGACTAGCTAGTGTAAAAATTAGTGTAATTGGATGATTCATATAACGCAAACACTCATTGGTTAGCTAAAGGAAATCATCAGAAGCAAGCAGGTGTTCTTCAAACTNCTGCTTCAGCGTCTTACTTCTTAAGAGTGAGCAGACCTTGACCTTGAGTTTCCAGCTCTTGGTCCAGAGCTGCATGGAAGTTCAGAGAGAGGCTTCAGGTTTGGCTCAGAGGGCAGGCTCGGCAGGTTAAGCTCTTCCTGAGCTTCACAGGAGAAAAACTGGTTTCCTGGAAGACAGAGACAAAAGTTAAAATCCAGTCTGGATTCAAAAGTCAACAAAGGTTCTCAGAGATACTAGGCTTAGGTACTAACCAACTGGATCAACACTGCGGCGTTGAGGCAAGGTCTGAAGACAGCTTAAGTAGTGTGGATCCTCTAATGATGGAATGAGTTCCAGCTGTGTAGGAGGCTCGACTCAGGAGGATCCACGGCGGACTCTGCTGGAGGAAGGTGGTACTTCTTCAGCTCCCAACAAGTAGAACAATTTGACATAGATAAGGAGTCAGTGGGTCACATGACCTGGAAGCTATTGAAGAAATATCTAATTATTTTTGTAATAAAAAATGTTTAAATATATACAAAGGCTCAAAATTGAATAAAAATGAGTGTGCCTCATCAGGCTAATATACTAAATTGATTTCACAAAGAATTTGATACAATGGGTCACATGACCTTGAAGCTATTAAAGAAAAGTCACAACTTTTGTCTTTAAAAAATATCTTAAAATTAAATATAGCTTAAATTTGCATAAAAGCAAGTGTGCCTTACAACTTCTGTTTAAAATATAAGAGTTTATTAACAAAAATCATTCAGCTCCAAGTCAAACATATTTCAGTTTAACACTCTTAACTAAGACTAGTGAAACTAAACTAAACTACTATATACAAAGAGGAAGGGGAACATGGTTGAAAAACATATTACAGTTTAAGATGGATTTTGAGTTTGAAAACCAAAGTTTATCTGGAAGAATTTGGGATATGATTAAATGAGCTTTTCACTAATTTAGAGAAATTGGAATGTTTTCAGATCAATTCACAATGCAAATTCATGAGGTGAATAAAACGTTATTTAATTATTATTTATTAAATGATTTTCTTGATCAAGAACCAATAACCTTTAGCCAAATGATTTTTTACCCTCTTTGTAATAGCTAGCAGCGAATAGACCTCAGGATTCCACTAAGTGAGTTTGGTCATACTTGGTAATGGAAATGTAATGAGCATCTGAGGAACACATGAACACTATTGTTATATCAGTGTTTAACTCGTAGTAAAATAAAGCTTGTTCAAGCTTCAGCAACAGCTCCACACATATTCCTGTAGCAAAACGTAGCATGCAGTCCATTCTGTTAACATTGTCTTTACTCATCAGTAAACACACGTTTGTTTTTTTCCCTAATCATGCCAGACCTGCAAACCCTTTTGCCCATGTCCATTGGAGAGGTTGAGTTTCATCCAGCTGCAGCTCAGCAGTCAGGACAGCAACAA
>NW_015152333.1:54888-57379 GCF_000732505.1 Cyprinodon variegatus
CCAGATATCTAAAATAAACATTTTTCCTACCCAACACTGAATTCTGATGAGAATTAAGTGTAATTTCAGATGACAATAATAGAGTTTCTGCTTTTTAAAATTACTATTTCAGATATCAGAAAGGAATATAATATTCTGGATATCCAGAAAAACAATGGTTGACATCTAAAATATATTTCTACTAGTAGAAATATAATTACATATATCAGCTATTGATATGACTAGTTATATTGGAATTTCAGATATCTAAATTTCAATAATGTCTATCCAAAATGCAGTTTAGATACTTCATAAAAGAAATGGGGCCCCATTTTAACAAAAATAGGCAGGCTGACTAGTTTAATTTCTATTATAGAGAGCACTAAAGCATTCTACCTGGTCAGAATTGCATTTAGACATCAATAATTACATTTCTACTATTAGAAATAAATTAGGTACTCTGGAATCAAATTTGTACCAGTAAGAACTACATTTCAGATATCTATAAATCTTTACTAATTTTAAGAGGCCGTTTTAACATACATTTGTTTGTATTTCGGATATCTTTAATAGTATTCCTCCAATCTAAAATAAACATTTCAGATATCTGAAATGTAATTCTTACCAGGACAAATGACTACACTTTTCCCCTTTGTTGTGTATTGGGCCATTACTTTCAGATATCCGAAATGACATTACTCCTATCTAAAATAAACATTTGTGATGTCCAGAGGTGTCAAGTAACGAAGTATTTGTACTTCGTTACTGTACTTAAGTAAACTTTTTAGGTCTATACTTTACTCCATTACTTATTTTTTTCCCCTACTTCTGACTTCTACTCATTACATTTTCACACAAGTATCTGTACTTTCTATTCCTTACATTTTTAAAAGAAACGTTACTCGTTACTCTTGGCTTCGGTTTAATGTTTCTAAATATTTATTTCACGTCATGTGCTCCATCCAATGCAGATCATTAGCTCCATCCACATCTAGTGAAAACTAGTGTAATTGGATGAGTCATATAACGCAAACACTCATTGGTTAGCTAAAGGAAATCATCAGAAGCAAGCAGGTGTTCTTCAAACTGCAAACTGAATTGTCTATGCCATGCTACAATGTAGGATTCAGGAAAAGATGGTGAAATGTCTGAAAGATCGGACACAGGCGAGAGCGTATCGGGAGATGGAGACCAACAAGACCTCCCTCATCCTTGGCCCTATCTCTAAGCTAAATTTTTCGAAATAGTTGAAAAATTTAGCTTCCAATTCATATAGTGGCATCTGGCTGTTTTTCAAAGATAACTTTATACTTTTATACTTTAAGTAGTTTTTGGAGCACAACATTTTTTACTTTTACTTGACTAAAGAGGTCAAGTTGATACTCAAACTTTTACCAGATTGTTTTTAAACTGTAGTATCTATACTTCTACTTAAGTAAAAAATGTGTGTACTTTTGACACCACTGGGATTGTCTTAAAATGAATTTTATGATATCTATAAATCAAAGTGGCTGTTTTAACATATATTTGCTTTTGGAAGAATTACATTTTAGATATCTGAGCTCCACCTGCACGCCGAGCCAAACAGGAACAGAAATATATATGTGTTGCTGGCAGCTGCATAAGTTAGATATGTAGATAAAACCAGTTGGAGCCGGAATCTGAGGCACCGTTTCCTGTTATTTGTGTATAACTATTTGAAGAGTCAGTCTGGCTTTAGAGCTCACCTTAGCACTGAAAACAGCTCTGGTGAAAGTCGCTAATGATATTCTGTTTATATAAATGTAAATAATTATGTTATCTTCATGTTTGATTCTTCCCCAGCTTAAGGCTGGTTTATACTCAGAAACCAGGTCGTCTGCGTGTGTGTTGCAGTTAATGCAGATATGCCCCGCCCCATCCGCAGACACTCTGCTGCATCTCTCCATAATTGTAGGTGACTGCAGACAGTGCCACAGACAGGAGGTCTCTGATTGGTCAAATCTACATCTGCTCTACACAATGCATATTTCTGTTTGGTAACTTATTGACTTGTGAGGTTGGACCGGCTAGAAGAGCGAGGTGAGTGAGAATCCTGGGACCCTTTTTCCACCTTGATCCCAGCTCTTTTTCGCCCTCATGTCCCTCCGTTGTCGCACAAACTTGCCCCACTTCCTTGCCGCCTCAGCCGTATCTAGACCCACAGCTAGTTGCTGATTGTCCTTCTTGCGTTATGGCGTGGAATAACATAGTGCAGACCATGCTTCAATATTGGGCCTAAATCAAAAAAAATATCTGCGTTATACCTGCAACAAGCTCACACTGCTGCGGAAGTATAACCAACCCTGTATAAGGATGGGGTCCACACATGCTATTTAAGTAGGTGACCTTTATCCTCTTTTTTTAATGAAACTTTTTTTTAGACGTGCTTGTGCAACAAGAGATGGAACTGCATTTCTGCTTCTAGGAACAAGCAAAAATTCAACGGCTTGTTCCAACCACAGCAAACTTTTGACCTTCCTTTTTTATGAAA
>NW_015152333.1:60764-62318 GCF_000732505.1 Cyprinodon variegatus
TATATATATATATATATATATATATATATATATATATATATATATGCTCCCAATTGGTAGGATTAATTTAATTCAGTTTATTTATACAGCGTCAGTTCACAGCACTTGTCATCTTAAGGCACTTTACAATTCAACTAGATCAAATTGATTGATTTTCTATCTAAGGAAAACCAGTTGATTCCTTCGACTTATTGACTTGAAGGCAATCCCTCACACTAAGCATGCTTAGGGCGACAGAGGAGAAGAAAAACTCCCTTTTAACAGGAAGAAACCTCCAGCTGAACCAGACTCGGTGTGAGCGGCCATCTGCAGGGGTCGACTGGGGTTCAAGGAGACATAAGCAGACATACAGTAAGAAGCAGACACAACAGGCAATTGTAAACCAGCTCCACATGTGGCCCGTCCAGGAAACACACAGCCAGGCAGACTTGCTTCAAGCCAGCTCCCATGTCAGAGGATGAAGAGAGCACATCCAGTTAGTCAAAGAAAGAGAAACAAGACTACTCTGAAAAAGTATTGATGGCAGCAGCACAGCTGATATTTCACAGAGTCACAGCCTAACAGGAACAGACCAGATGAAGCTACTATGAGAAAAAGCAGAGAGAGCATGGCAAACTAGCAAATTCTGCAGACTGGGAAAATAGAGATAGAATGAAGCAGAATAATGAAAAGGTGTCCCTATGTCCTCCAGCAGCGTAAGCATATAGTAGCATAACCACAGAGATAGGTAAGGATGACCTGAGCCACTCTAACTATAAAGCTTTATAAAAAAGGAAAGCTTTAGGCCTAGTCTTAAAAGTAGACAGGGTGTCTGCCTCGCGGACTAAAACTGGTAGTTGTTTCCACAGTAGAGGAGCCTGATAACTAAAAGATCTGCCTCCCATTCTACTTTTAGAAATTTTAGGAACCAGTAGTAAACCTGCAGATTGAGAGCGAAGTCAGGAACATAAGGAACAATCAGATCTCTGATTTAAGATGGAGCTTGGCCATTTAAGGCTTTATATGAGAGAAGGAGGATTTTAAATTCTATTCTGGATTTAACAGGAAGCCAATGAAGATAATCTAGGATAGGAGAGATATGATCTCTCTTTTTATTGCTGTTTTACAGTTCAACCTTAACTATTAACTCACCTCTGTTTTGTCAAGACATCCATCCATCCCTTTTCTGACACGCTTAATTCCAAGTAGGGTCGCGAGGGGTGCTGGTGCCTATCTCCAGCTGTCTACCGGCGAGATACCTTGGACAGGTCGCCAGTCCATCACAGACTTTCCCATAACAAAAAAAACTAAATTGTCATTGTCCGCTTTTGCCCATCTTTACTGGTCCTCCTGGGTCAATGGTAAAATGGCCACTTGTTAGTCCATTTATCTGCAGGTAATTTACCTCTAAACCATAAAAAAGTATTGCATACCAAAAATGCCATTGGCCAGTATAAGAATAGTATTAATCCCACATGCTGGTGATATATCTCAATTGAAAGCTAAGACCTCAGAGAATCTGGAGATATGTGTACAAACTCTGTATGATTTACATAACCAGAACTGTGTGATGAC
>NW_015152333.1:62753-65560 GCF_000732505.1 Cyprinodon variegatus
TGAGGAATTGCCTTCAAGTCGATGAGTCGATGCAATCAACTGGTTTTCCTTAGATAGAAAACTTTGAATCAATTTGACTGGATGATCTGGTGAACTGTAGAGTGCCTTCAGATGACGTGTTGTGAATTGGCGCTGTATAGATAAACTGAATTGAATTGGATCACTCCTCTGAAACAGTTTATTAACGCCTAATTAACTGAAAATGCCGAAATCTGCTGGCAAAACATGTTCACTTTTATTATCCTGGTGCCGGCAGTTTTGATTACGGACATGAAAAACGCCTTCCAGCCGGTCGCCTGTCAGGGTACGTACACGCAAAGGGGGGTGGGACAAGCAGACGACCATGATTGACATGTTATGGAACCAATTTGTGTACTACGGACTGTCTTTTGTTTTGTTGGGGTTGTTCATTGATTTCTCTCTGTAGCGGGGACCATTTATTTAAATTTCACTTCCAGACCTTCTATTTCACTGCTTGCTAAGCGGCTGAGGGGAGATCTTTAAGCCACATGGTAAAAAATGCGTTAGAAAAGACCTCCTACTACACCTTTAAGCTACACCGCTACACTTGTGAAAGTAAAATCTGTTGGGCTCCTTTTAGGCATCAAGACAATTATTCTTATTGCCACCTTGCCAGACAGGACACTGTTAAAAAAAAAAAAAAAAAAAAAGCTTGCATTGCATGTTCAAAATGTGCATGGAGAGTAATTTATGTGTTTAAATAAAACTGCTTCAACCAATATTTATTGCATATGTGCAGTTTTGGAGTATTCTCACTTCATCCAGTTTTTTTAAGCTTACAGGATACCTACTTTATATGTTTACTATTTTTAAGGTAAAATCACAAGATGTTCTGATTAATAGGTTTGGGAGAGGGCATCTGAACAGTTGGAACATGAGGGGCTGTGGAGAAGTTTTTTTCTAACTTCCTGTATTTTCTTCACACTGCAACTTGCCGATAAAGCACTTAAAAACGATTCTCTATGGCTCAGTGGTTAGTTCTTGGGTCACACCCTGGACAGATCACCATTTCTTGGCTTCACTTCCCTCTAATTTTCCCAAAATCAGTCATTGGTGCTTTCATTTTCTTGTCTTGCTTCTTCTTAATTTGACCAGAACTAACATTAAGCAGAAATTTAAGCCTGACTTAGCATGTTTGTGTGGCACCCGAGAGGTGCGATCGTCTTAAAAAGAAAACATAAAACCAAAAAGACTGCGGCGATTGTGAGCAGGGCTCCAAAAAGTTTAATGATTAAAGTCCAATAAAAAAGATAAAAAGACAAGTTAAAAGGAAAAAGATTAAAAAGATAAAAATACGGATGGTGAAGAGCAGCACAGTCAATGGGCAAGTCTGTTAAAAGACGCGCACTTGGCGGGTATAATGGAGGGCACCGTCCACCCCAGCGCTGGATCCTCGTTCCGGCACGCTGCGCGTGTGGGCCTCTCCAGCGTGGCTGGCCTGCGAGGTCACCTCCAACACGCGCCTCTCGCCAGCGTGCCTCTGCGCCTCGCTCCATGACGGGCCNTCTGCTGGAGGTTTCTTCCTGTTTAAAGGGAGTTTTTCCTCTCAACTGTTGCTACCAAGCATGCTTAGTGTGAGGGATTGCCTTCAAGTCAATAAGTCGAAGGAATCAACTGGTTTTTGACTGGATGATCTGGTGAACTGTAGAGTGCCTTGAGATGACGTGTTCTGAATTGGCGCTGTATAGATAAACTGAATTGAATTGGATCACTCCTCTAAAACAGTTTATTAACGCCTAATTAACTGAAAATGCCGAAATCTGCTGGCAAAACATGTTCACTTTTATTATCCTGGTGCCCGCAGTTTTGATTACGGACATGAAAAACGCCTTCCAGCCGGTCGCCTGTCAGGGTACGTACACGCAAAGGGGGGTGGGACAAGCAGGCAACCATGATTGACATGTTATGGAACCAATTGTGTACCACGGACTGTCTTTTGTTTTGTTGGGGTTCTTCATTGATTTCTCTCTGTAGCGGGGACCATTTATTTGAATTTTACTTCCAGACCTTCTATTTCACTGCTTGCTAAGCGGCTGAGGGGAGATCTTTAAGCCACATGGTAAAAAATGCATTAGAAAAGATCTCCTATTGCACCTTTAAGCTCATTTGTAAGTCAAGGGATGTGAGTATACTTTCTTATTGATATACAATAAACACATCCAAACATGTGCTAGCTTTTTATTCCAAAGAAATCTGTAATATTACAGAAGCAAATTATCAAAGTTTTTCAAAAGCCTGTTTAAAAGCTCCAAATGAGGCTTCCGATCAGACAGCAACAATTACGCTGTCATTGTTTTACAGGCAGAATTTGCATTTGCTGGAATACAGTCATACAGTGTCAACTCCTCATAGACATAGCACAGGATGCAATTTTTGGCAATTTCTATTTTTTTTATTTTATTTAAAAATTCAATGTATAACATTAATGCATAAATACCTAATTTTATTTCAGTGTTAAATTCTGTTTAAAGTAACAGATCATTAAAAATGTCTCCGGACCATTATAGGTTGATGATTTTCTTTATTCGGACCCGGCTGATTTTTAATTGGTTTCCCCTGGTTTAATGTTTCTAAATATTTATTTCCCGTCATGTGCTCCATCCAATGCAGATTATTGGCTCCATTCACATCTAGTGAAAACTAGTGTGATTGGATGAGTCATATAATGCAAACACTCATTGGTTAGCTAAAGGAAATGATCAGAAGCAAGCAGGTGTTCTTCAAACTGCTAACGTGAATGGTCTATGCCATGCTACAATGTGGGATTCAGAAAAAGATGTTGAAAT
>NW_015152333.1:66415-68603 GCF_000732505.1 Cyprinodon variegatus
TTCAATAAAGAGACAGCTCTGGGGAAAGAGCCGTTCTTTAGTCTGCTGGTTCTGGTCCGGAGGCACCTGAAACGCCTACCGGAGGGTAGGAGAGAAAACAGTCTGTGGGCTGGCTGGGATGAGTCCTCACAGCCAAGAGTCTGTAACTGCTCCTGCTGGACAGCAAGCTGTCCATCAAAAGTGTCTGCTGGGTCAGTTTGGCCAGAGTGTTCTTCTGTTATGATTTAAAGGTGTTTGGCACACATGCAGACACAGGCGGAGAACAAGGAGCAGTTTAAGATGTTTATTTAGGCTATAGTCCGATATGAATAGCTCACTACGTGAGCTGCAGGCGAGGTTCAGAACATCAGAGTTAGGAGCACTGTGGGAGGAAAGAACAAACTGATTAACACTAGAAGAGTAAGGGAGATCTGCGCTGATGCCGCTTCACTTACTGCCAGGTGCTGATAACCTATCCGGGGAGGGTGAGTGGAAGAAGGGATTCTGCAACTCACTGCCTTACGATGGGAGGAGATGGCTGAGCAACAGGTGAGCTAGTGGATGAAACATAGGCAGGAGCCTGAGCAGCACCACAGCGGGGACAGGTTGGAGGAGCAGCTGAAGGAACCAGAGGGAATCCAGGAAGGGGGTGTCTTGTCCGGCTCTGTAACACCAAGGGGGCTTGAGGGGAATGCCAAAGCAGAATCTGAGCAGCTGGGATTCAGGAACCAGTCCTCAGCGCACGGGGACATGACAGGTGAGAAATCCAAAGCACGACAAACTGAGACAGACAGCAGAAAGAAGTTAGAACTAGGAATCCAAAACGTAGAACTCACAGGAATGAAGAACCGTTGACTGGAAAGTGACCTAGGCGTACCACTCTGGCATCCTTCAGCTGACTGAAAGCTACCTGTGGGTCTGATGCAGTCGGCCTGATCATGCAGGAGGATTGTAACCTGGTTATGTACAACAAATCTAACAGGCCTAAATGGGCCAGTGACACATACACTCCTGGCTCTCATGTTTGTCATCTTCAATTATCTGATGATGGGAAATTGCAGTTGCATACGGATGCTAGAGAATTGTGAAACTCCACCATGTCCAGAGGGGAGAAGAAATGAAGAAACAGAAAATAACTAAAAATCTTACAAGAAATTCCTTGTTGTTTTTATTTATTTAAATATTGTAAAAAAAAAAAAAAAAAAAGATCCCAGGAGCCATCCATCCATCCATTTTTCCATCCTCACTGTTGCCAACTCCTCAGCAAGCAAAGTCACTATTGGCTGTCCTTAATGTACTAGAAGTTAGTAGATGAGGTAATTACCTAATTGGTATAGTTGGTGCTTCTTTAATCCAGCTGTAAGAAAGAGGCAGAAAGTATGTAAAATGTACAAATTCCTGCAGACATATTATTGATTGTGGCTTTCTCTCAGAGCTTTGGAGCAGGGAGGAGCTCACAGCAGCTCTCATTGCTCAGTGAAGACAGTAAACTCAGAGCGAATGGTATTTGCACATTATCCCCAAACTAAGCATAAAACTACAACTTTCTGCAGCATTTCCTTTTTGGATGACATTATGGGTGGACATAACTTTGTTGTTTATACATGCATAGATATGTTTGAATAGATCAAGATGGCAACTTAAAGAATCTGGAAATTGTACCATATGACAAATTATGCAGAGTTCTACAATTTTCTTCCTCATATATTGGCTATATTGGCTACAAAGAAATTGTATGCATGTGGTGTTACTTTAAAAATCACCTATCATCTATCTATTCCATCCATATAACTATACATAAAATGAGAACTAGCTATAGTTTATTAACATAATTAAAACATATATTTACAATAAAATGTACAGCAATATATTTTCCAGATTCCAGTGATGGGACTAACGGCGTTGCCTTGTTTTAGTAACGAGTAATCTAACTAATTACTTTGACTGTAACTATAACGCAGTTACCATTGCAGACACCCCGTTACTGCCCATTACTCAGGTCGCACAATTAACCTTTTTTCATGATAGGACTCGTGCGCAGCTGCGTGAAGCTGACACCCCACCCACGTCAAAAAACTCTGCAAATAGACTGAATGGTTAGCGCAACGTTAGTGCAGATTTGTGCAGAAAAAAAAAATATTGTTTGTGCTACTTTTGTTTAAGAGATATTAATTATTATTTTTTTAGGTCAGGGGAGGATGAGAATTGC
>NW_015152333.1:69309-75404 GCF_000732505.1 Cyprinodon variegatus
TGCAGGTTCTTGTCTTTGTCGTCCGCTCTATTCAGCTGGAAACACGCGGCGAGAAGGTGGGGGCTGGGTGGTGAGGGTTACGGGGGCGAGAAACGCAAAAGTAACCCAATAGTTACTTTTACTAGTAACTAGTTACTTTTATTGTGGAGTAACTCAGTTAGTAACTCAGTTACTTTTTGGGAGAAGTAACTAGTAACTATAACTAATTACTTTTTCAAAGTAACGTGCCCAACACTGCCAGATTCAGAGAAAGCTAAAAAGAAGTAGGTAGCTAAACTCCCTTTTGTCAGGAAGAAACCTCCAACAGAACCAGGCTCAGTGTGAGCGGCCATCTGCTGAGGGTGACTGGGGTTCAAGGAGACAGAAGCACAGATAAAAAAGGCAACCGTTAACCGTTTCTGAAGATCAACTCCGAGCCAGCTCCCATGTCAGAGGATGAAGAGAGCACATCCAGCCAGTCACAGTCAGGGAAACAGGACTACACTGAAAAACAGGCCAAAAAACATCTGCAAGATCTATAAACAAAGGTGTTGATAGCAGCAGCACAGCTGATATGTCTCTCCAGGATGGTGTCAATCCGTTTTTGCATACAATACTGCTCACATTCCATATAGGTCACAAGACAGGGGAAATGATGATGTTTTCTTTTGAGACAGGTATTTTATCCTGTGTGTAAACTTTCGGCAGGTCCAAGTATGTGCAGCCCTCCAAATCTCCCACCTCTAGTCATCTAACATAAAAAAAACGTTGCCATGGAGGGAAGGCATAGGTCTGAATATATTTGTCCCATTTTGCTACCTTAACTCGGACAGGCACAATTGCAAGTGAACAATCTCTCCCGGCCCCGTTCGCATCACCAGCTGAAACAAGAGTGCTGCTTATTGGAGTTCCTTGAATCTCACGTCCTGTCCCGCTTTGAAACTTTTGCACTTTTAATATGCAGTACTGTTGGATGTTTCATTCGACATGACACATTAGTCACCTCTTACAATATTTGCTTAAATGACCTTTTAGTAGGCAACCAAAGCAATATCCGTGATTCAAATTAAACTTGACATTTCTCATTTAAAACGCAGACAGTCAGCTAAGTTGTGTTTTCCGTGACAGAATCCACAGTGAGGGGTGATAGGACTGGGTGTAGATTCTGGAGGTGGTGGAGACAAAACTGATTGCTTTATATTACATCCTGTTTTCTTGAAACTATTGATGTTGCAAAGCTACTGTTCATACCTGTTATTGATTTTGGTTCACCTTTACCTCTTGAGAATGTTTTTTTGGTTGTTGTTTGGTCTTAAAGGTCTCCAAACAAAGAATCCAAAAGCATGTTAGCATGGTTTTCCACAAACTTGACAAGATCTTTAAATCTGACTCTCCTGACAGTTTTCTGTTGCATTTCATAAGCTGTGGTTCTCCATCTTTCTCGCAGTTTGTAAGGTAGTATGAATGCTAGCAACCTTAAGTTTGATGGGATTTCAAGTTCCTCTAAGTACTGTAAATCTTGCATTGCATTACAACATCCTCTCAAATACATTGCATATGCATACAGCATCTTTCCATCCTCAGCTTTAATCGCTGATCAGTTCAAGGCTTAGACAAATAAGCTCCAGAAACTTTTATTTCATTTCCAAAATGCTCCTTTAATAGTTGTTTAGCTTCCCTGTAGCCTTTACTTCCTTCCATATGTAAGCAACTGCGAACTAAATCTCTTGGCAAACCAGATGTAAATTGTTCTAGATAATAGAGTCTGTCTTTATCTTTTTTTTCTTGTCTTCGATAAATTGTTCAAATGCATGAATAAATGACTGGTATTCAAATGGGTTTTCTTCAAACACAGAAATATTTCTCGGAGGTAACAAAGACAGATTTTGCTGGCTGAGAAGGAGTGCTGCTAACAACATTCAAACTTTCTTTATCAGCAGTAACAGCAACCTCTGGGTAATCTTGTGCAGTTTCAGATGTATTATGATTATAAGTTGCAGCATCAGTTTCACTTTCAGTGGGATTCTTATTTCAGAGTTTATTCTCTGCTGTGTACTGGGAGAAGATTTACATCTCTCCAAAATGGTCCGTTGAAGTGGAGTCTTTGGTATAGCACCTAAATGCATAAATTCCACATTGCCCTCTATCGAATGTGGTTCTTGATGAGAGCTATAATATTCATTCATGCCGTCACCTAAAGACGGTTCCTGGTCCACCTCATCACTTTGCAAGGTCTTTATTTTAGCATTTGATGCTGCAAGATCAGCTTCTAGCTCAATTTGCTCCATCTTTAACTTTAATTTTGCTTCCTCCATTTGTAAAGCATCTTTTTCTTTCAAGGCAGCAACTTGATCCAGTGCAGCAGCCTGTTCTGCTTTGGCCTTTTTTAACTCTGAAGAGACTGAGGAAGATCTGGATGTGGAAAACGATGACTTAGATTTTTGTGATACATTAGATATGCTGTCAGATGGTTTGATAGTTGATTGTACAATGTCTTTTTCCATGTTTCAACATCTTTCAAAAAATAGTTTAAGTTAGTTATTCGAGGCTCAAACCAGTCATTGTAATCATTTTCCTTTTTCTCCTCTGACAAGAACTCTTGAACCAACCTATGAACATTTTTAAACTCATCCATGGCTTCCTTAAATGTGTTGAGATCTGGAGGTCTGTCCACTTTTCTCCACCAGAGGGCGTTCTAGGTCTCTTGGAGCTGGAGCTGACTGCACCACCTGCGGCTCGTTTGCTCATCAGGAGATCAGTATATAAGGAGGCAGAGGACATCACTCCAGCGCCAGAGTGTTTGCCAGTTATGGTTAGCAAGCCTGAGCCAACCTGCCTGTCTGAATCTGCTTCCCAGGTTGAACCTGCCTGAAACCTGAAACCTTGAAGAGTTTCTTTGTTGGAAATCTGTCAGTCTGATCTCTGAAGAACCCTGGAGAATCAAACCTGTCAAAGACCTGCCTGCCCGCTCTCTGAAGAATCTGAAAGGGAAACTCAAACCTGTTATCTGCAAACACTCAAACCAAGCTCTGCCTCCGCCAAGCCCTCAGCCTGCCGACAGCCTCTGGACCCTCCTGGTTCCCCCTCTCTGCCGCTCTGCTCAAACTCCAGATCAGGTACAGACCTGCACTCTCTCACCCTGCAAATTACCTGGACTTCAGCTAACCACTCTGTCCCCCTCTGCAGTGAACCTAGTCGTGACCAGTCCTGGATCTGATAACCCCTTGGATCTGTTCTTTATTCAACTGTGTTGTTTAAATAAACCTTTGAACTTTTTCTCCTGTGTCCGTGTGTTCTGCATGTGGGTTAGAAACCTTAAACCAAACATGACAAAATGCTTGTAGTAAATCCTTGACTGCATCAATATTTCCTGCATCTTTCATCAAAGCCTTTATTTCATTATTGCTTTCTAGTGCAGGCTCCCAATCTGCCTCTGTGCGAAAGGACGCGCTCTTCCTACATGTCCTCAGATGCAGACGTGGCTTTATGTCCAACATTGTTAATGATCACACAGATCTTTTCACTTTCAAATAAGTTCATCATTCATTTCCTTCTTTGAAATCAGCTTTGCTTTCTGTAGTTATCGATCTTTCTTTGTAGCACAGCAGCGCCTTCATTTATTCACTTAGTCAGCTGATTGTACTCACAGCCCGCTGGCTACTTTCTTTGCACATCAGAGTGATCAGCTTGTAGCTCCCGACATTACGCTCTTCAAGTCATCAGTGAAGTTTTTTCACTTGTTACAGCTACTCTTGCATCAAATTAGTTTCCCAAAAAATAAAAAATTGCTAGAGTAGTCTTAGGAGGTTTTTCGACTCACAAAAAAAGCACTCGTGGAGAATTTTCTTGTCTCAAAAAGGGAAGTTTTATTTATAAAAAATAACAGAAATATTCTCAGAGTTGACTTACAAAAAATTCAAGTATAAACATTAAGTGATGTGTGTGAAAAAAAGTTGTACTCCTCACTCCTTCAAACAAACAATCAGATCCACCTCATCAGCTGCTTCTACTTGTTAATCTTAGCAGGGGGCAGACTGACAAGGAGGAGGGTCAAAGCAAAACCAATACATAAACAAATAAACGAAAGCTCTACCATTCACACAACCTCAGATCTTTAACATTAATAATTTAGCAAAAAATAAATTAATTAATCTAATTCTTAATAGGCTCCAACGGGTATATTATGTAAATCCTACTAATCATTAAAATAACCAATGGGTGTGTATATATAATATATATATATATATATATATATATATATATATATGTATAATATATACAGGCGCTAGGGAGACTGACCCGCTAATGGGCTCAGGTGCTAGGGAAACTGGCCCGCTAATGGGCCCTGGAGCTAGGGAAACTGGCCCGCTAATGGGCCCTGGAGCTAGGGAGAGTGGCCCGCTAATGGGCTCAGGTGCTAGGGAAACTGGCCCGCTAATGGGCCCTGGAGCTAGGGAAACTGGCCCGCTAATGGGCCCTGGAGCTAAGGAAAGGAGCCCCCTAATGGGCCCTGGAGCTAAGGAAACTGGCCTGCTAATGGGCCCTGGAGCTGGGGAAACTGGCCCGCTAGTAGGCTCGGAAGCTGGGGAAACTGGCCCGCTAGTGGGCTCTGAAGCTGGGGAAACTGGCCTGCTAATGGGCTCTGAAGCTGGGGAAACTGGCCTGCTAATGGGCTCTGACACTGGGGAAACTGGCCTGCTTGGGAGGGCTGGCTGACGGGGAACTGATGGAGATGGAAGGAAAGGGAATATATCTTCCCTTTGCCCATAAAAGTAGTCCCATAACTCAGACTCCGCAATATGGGGAGCTCTGACTGTAGAGGCAGTAATCATGGCGACTGAATTTAAACCTCTAACTCGAGAAACTAACTGCTGGTCATGGAGGTGACGACCAAGGCCATAGGGGAAACTAACCTGAAGAAGAGTGGGATTGAAGCAGGCATCAGGCTGGCCCGCCCGAGAGGGTTGGAGGCGTCAGGCTGACCCGCCGGAGAGGGAGTGGTGGCGTCAGGCTGACCCGCCAGAGAGGGAGTGGATTTCTTCCCCCCGCAGATGGCATGGGGGGACCAACAGCTGGTGATGGTGGAAGAACCGGATCGGAGGTGATTTACAGCAGAGTAGGAAGGAGATCAAGTGATGGTTTGGGTGGTGGAGGTCTGTTGAAGAGTTGGGCGCTGGCTGATTGGTGGTTCCACTCCAACTCTTCGAACAGTTCTGACAACACTGGGTGTCAAGTTTTTGGCCTCTACAGACCACCTTGCCTTCTGCCCAAACTTGAAAAGGGCTTGCTCCCATCAAAGAGACTCAGGACCAACTCATCTCAGTGTCATCTTTTTATTTCTCTTTTCTTTTTTTCCTTTAAATCACTTCACTTTCAAAGACAAGACAACCAAGCAGGTTGAAAACCTACAAATAAACAAAACAAAACACAATGAATTAATAAGTTACCAGTCAATGTTTTTTACTTTTAAGTTATCAATAAATAAGCAAAATGAAGTTAATTCCAAATGCATACATCCATTTTTGTAAAGCCTGATAGGTCCTCTGAATGCAGGTTTAATGTTTTAAAGTTCATTTCCTACCAGTGGTGTCTCTGCAGGAGCTTGAAGATGAGGTCTTTGTCTGTAGAGATTGCCCAGAACACAGGTGTGTCTATAGGCTCCTGAAGGCCTGAGTGAGAGAGATGGGTGCGCTTGATTTTCTGTGAGGCGCGTACCAGTTGGGTGGAGATGGTATTGCACTCAGACAAATACACCATTTGCCGTTTTAACTTGACACTGTTGAAGCAGGCTATTTGCCTTATATAGACTTGTTGCATGGCTGTACACTGTCTCAGCAACGAAAGTCTCAGTAACAGCATGGTCTCCTAGGGTGCATGAGGGGGTTTGGCAAAAAGAGAGAACATCATGTATAAACATTCCCTGAGGGTTGCAGTGACTTTGACGCAAATCTGCACACGTGAATTCCAGTAAGATGTCAGCAATATTCCGTTGTGCATGTGCATACACATAGTGCGAGGAGGAGACTATAAATGCTCTGTGGATTGGTATGTGAGTCGAGAACTTGCAAGAGAGAAAAGACAGATATATTCTGTTCAGATGTTCAGCGCTGTGTTAC
>NW_015152334.1:0-940 GCF_000732505.1 Cyprinodon variegatus
CTGCTCTTTGTCTCTGGGTGTCTTTTTTTCCGTCTCCTGTCTGCTCTTTGTGAAACAACTTTTGGACCTCAATGTTGGGTGGGGGTGGAGGTTTACAGCACTCAAATGTACTAATTGATCTTCTTACCTTTAAAATGTTAATTTCAAGACATCGTAAATTGTAAATATATCAATCAATATATTTTTTATATTTTCAGCTTTTCTTTTCCAAGGTTCACCTCCAAAAATCACAGAAACATCGACAGCATTTCCATAACTACAGGAACGAAAGATAACCGAAACCAAACACTTTCTGATAGAAATTGTCTAGACCCGATCATATTTCCTGATAATCTGTTTATACTGACAAACATTTTATATCTCAGACAAACAATGAATAAACAGCATACAGACAGTTAGACAAACCTAGAATATAAAGACAGACACATGAGAAAAAGGAAAAGTAGAGAGAAAAAAACAAGTGTTTTTTTTTTCTTACAAAATTTTAACTTGTCTTTTATCCCCAGTTTATGTAACAACTTCTTCTGTAGCAATTAACAACTTATCGACCAAATATGTTTAAACATTGAGCACAATTAACCCTTTTAGGTCGAAAATGGGACGCAGTGCCAATTATAAGTGAAAGCAGAGTGCTTTTTTTTTTCCCCATTACATCTGTATCAAATTATCTACCCATCTAATTTTTTTGTGTGCAATTCCATATTTTTTAATTCTAGATAAAGTATGAAAACAAGCAAAGGAAAGTAATAGAAAAGGAAAGTCAGATGGTGTAAGGAATGAAAAGGAGGAGAGTTACAAAGGAGATACTTAAGACATACCAAGAGCTGAAGTCAGTGACAGTAAAGTGGACGGTGAAGGTGCACAGCAAAAGGGTCAGACGCACAGTTCATGGTCAGTAAAAATTAATCAAATCAGGACACAAGAACATACAAAAAAGACA
>NW_015152334.1:4268-6034 GCF_000732505.1 Cyprinodon variegatus
CAGGTGTGATTAGAGCTGACAAGGAAGCCAAGGGAAAAGAACACAAGGAGGCAGCAGAGGACAGACAGAAAAACCTGAGCAACTTAAATTAATCCAGACACACCAGAAAAGCTAGAAAACAATGAAAAACCTGGCTAAACTTGAAACAGAAAACTTAAGGAAAAACAACAGAACCAAGATCATTACAATCCTAGATGAAGGGACAGAACCTCCTTATTCACCACTCTGAGCTGTGCTCACTTAGGCCACACCAGAGGTTGACAGAAGAAGTACGTATCAAGAGAGCATTTTCTAAAAGCTGGTAACAGAAGTATAATTTCATCCAAATTTAGGCTGTTTATTACTATTATTTGAACATGTGTTTGTCTCGATCAGGTTATTGAGGGCCTGCTGTATTTATTGCTCACACATCAAGTGTAATGGACAAGATCTATTTAATGAGTCAATATACTACAGGTTGCATTCTGTTTGGTGATAGAACAAAGCTACATAAACATAGTTTACGAAAGGTAACGTTGGATGTAGGGTCCTCTTTATGCTAACCTGGTGGGGACAATTTCAGAGAAATACGCAACAATTTCTTGATTTAAACATGTAAATAAATAAAAAGGTAGATGTTAGTTCAATAACCTTTTTTACTTCGTGTCTTTCAATGGGGAGCAAGGACATCAAAGACAGCCATGAGAAAAACTAGCAGTGTCTGTTATGTGAATAAATGAAAGAGAAACTGGTTCTACACTAACATGTTTTTTATTTTTAAACTGCTCATATTTTTTATCAATTGATAAAAATTAATTATTTTTATTATTTTTTATTTTATATATAAATATTAGATTCTTTGCTCAATAGCTTCTAGGTAATTCGATCAAATGAGTCAAAATCACTGTTTGATCATAGCACTCCATCCATCCATTTTCAAACACGCTTAATCCCAAGTGGGGTCACGAGGGGGGCTGGTGCCGATCTCCAGCTGTCAATGGGCAAGAGGTGAGGTCAACCCTGGACAGGTCGCCAGTCCATCGCAACAGCACAAACAGCAAGGCAGCAGTGCTACCCACTGCGCAGCTCAATAGCTTCTAGGTAATGTGATCAATTGAGTCAAAATCAGTGTTGGGTCATAGTACTCCATCGTCTTCAAAAGTTAAGCCTTTAATTTTTGCAATTCAAACCTTTAATGTCCATTTTTATCAAATGATCATATGGAAATAAAAGCATTTTTACTCAAACGTATAAAGGTGAGGATATTAGCATGAGTCACACATAGAAGATGTCAGGAATAAACGACTTTGGTTAAACTGTGAGGTGGGCTGTACCTTTAAGTTCTGTCACACAAAGGATTGTGGGTAACCGTATAGCTCTTAGCAGCGGCTAGCGACGTACCTATGCTAACTGCATTGGAGCTAGGAAGCATCCAGCCTCCTGGTCCTAACTCCTTCCTTACCCCGAAATCCCACTTCCTCCACTCCGCCACGTTGCGCCCCAGACCGCCTGCTCAAAGCAAAGCCTACAGCCTCCGCTGTTCCTCCCGTCTGGCTCTGCTCCGACTTCCTCTGAGCTAGAGGAGAATATGCGCTATATTATTATTAAACTCATAGGAACTAAATATGTGGAAATAAACGCTTAATTTATTATGACGCATTAAAAAAATCCCCATCAGCATCCAGCACATGTTCAGTTTCTGCCCTAATATTTCCTTTTCGTTGTAGATTTTTCTAACAGGGATAACTAGAATCACCAAAAACTGCTTTTTGTTTAATGAATTATGT
>NW_015152334.1:7268-7904 GCF_000732505.1 Cyprinodon variegatus
CCAACCTGTGGCCTGCCTCCTCTGAGCCCAGACTGCCCCCTGCTGGTGTTCTGATGGATGAGGAAGATGAAGAAGATGTTCTGATGAAAAATGATTTACTGATAAACAGCAAACCTTTAGATGTGATCAGGATATCTATCCTGGTTCTGATCCAGTTACTGATGGGAAGAGATGCTGTCTCAGTCAGCATTTAATGATCCACAGGATGTTTGGTTTTTATTAATTTCAGCATTAAAGTACTTTAGACTACACACACTGTACTATTTATCAATAACTTTTAAAACAGAATTATTTTGTTTTTTATTATAATCATAAATTGATTTCAGAAGAACATAGAGAAGGAAACATGGCGGGGAAAATAAAGTTTCATTGAAACAGGACTGAATTAATTAATTTAAAATCTCATTATTTTATGTAAATTTGCTGGTATTTTATGACAGAAGAGGTCAAACATACAATCTACTAGATTATTTGTATTTAGATAAAGAACCAAGCCTTTATCTCCAAATTATTGTGTCTTGTGCCTAAAAACCCATCAGGAGGTTCAGTGAATTTCCCTAATAAAGTTCAAAAACATGAAGTAACATGATCCATAAACTGCTGCCGTCCCTCTGTAGTCTAGTTCAAAACAGCTCC
>NW_015152334.1:8452-11524 GCF_000732505.1 Cyprinodon variegatus
ATACGAGACATGATACACTCAACATGACCTGTTGTTCAAAAAGGTGATGGCTGAAGGGATCAGGCTCCTGCCAAAACGGGCCCTTCTACACCTGAGTGCCCTGTACCTCTGTCCAGAGGGGAGGGGTATGAGGTAGTCCTGTAGTGGGTGAGTGGAGTCTCGTTCTATGGAGTGAAAAAAACGTCCTATATAAAGTGCAAATAACAGCGGTGAGATTGGGCATCCCTGTCTCGAGCCCCGTTCCAGTGTAATGGTGTCCGAAATGTAACCATTTATTTTTATCCAAGCCAATGGTTTGTTATATAATGTACCAATCCCTTTAATAAAAGTGTTATCCAGGCCAAATTTCTCCATGACTTTATATAAGAAAGGCCAACTTACCGAATCAAAGGTCTTTTCTGCATCTATACTTACTAAACAGGCTTGAATATTATTCTTTTGGATATGATGTAATCTATGTAAAGATGCCTAATGTTGTGGTGAGTCTGTCTTTGTGAGATAAATCCAGTCTGATCATTGTGTGGAATCTGAGGGAGAACTTTGTCCAGTCTTCTTCTGGGGAGGATAATTTCATAAAGTGTGTAGTCAACATTCAGCACCGAGATAGGTCTTTAGGAACTACACTCTAATTTATTTTTTCCTTCTTTGAGGATGACAGAGATCACCATTTTAGCATCTGTTAATGTCGTATTACAGGCTCAGAGGAGGGTTGGCACTAGCTCGGCTTTAAATGTCTTGTACCACTCTCAACAGAAGCCGTCTGGGCCTGGTGATTTATTTGCTTTTAGGTTGGAAATGGCCTTGGATAGCTCTATCGCAGTAAAAGGGGCTGTTTTTTGAGAGATTTAAAAAAAAAATTTAATTTGTTGATCATCTTCCCATTGGGATTGTTAATACAGGCGCTTGTAGTATTTTCTAAAGGTTCTTTGCATTTCATCTTGTTTGAACTGTATAGTTTTAGAGTCCATATTCCTTATTTTGTATATTGTGTTGTCTGTTCATTGCTTTTGCAGTTTTCTTGCAAGGATTTTAAGTGATTTTGCTCCAGACTCATAAGTTTGTCTTGTGAATATCAGCTTTTTTTTCAATTTCCTGTGTATATATTAGATTTATCTCCTTTCTGTTTTTATTTTATTTAATATGTCTGGTTTTTGTTCTTTCTTATGTTCCGTTTCAAGATTTTTCAGTTCTTGATCAAAATCTATCAGTCTTAATTGTTTTTGTTTCTTTTCAAGGCACAGAATGATATTATTCTCCCTCTGAAAACAGCTTTTAAAGTATCCCATACTGTAGCTGAAGCAACCTTGCCGTTGTCATTTTCTTCGAGGAACCTTTTTATTTCCTCTTTCATTTGGGTTTTGAATCTTGGATTATTTAGAATACCTGCATTTAACCTCCATAAAGTTCTACCCGGGTTATTGATAATATCTACGGTGCAGGAGGGGGGGGCATGGTGCGATAGATCAATGTTTCCAATATCACAACCATGAATTCAGTGACGGTCTCTCTTCAATATAAAAAACTAATCTTTCCTGGAATAAACATCATGTGGGTGTGAATAAAAAGTATAGTCACGGCCGGATGGGTAGAAATCTCTCCACAAATCTAGATTTACCAAGTTCTGTCATTAAGGCATTCATTTTCTTATGCAATAGCGTAGTAATTAGGCTTTTGGATGAACCCTGTTTGTGGATTGAGACGGATATTAAAATCATCACTTATGACACCTCCTGTGTCCTTTATCATTAGTCAAATATGTTTCTATAGAAAGCAAAATCACTTCCAGGTGGGCATAAACATTACAAATTGTTAGAACTACGTCATGTATTTTCCCTGAGACTATTACATATCTCCCTTCCTTAGACCAGATTTGAACACATTCAGGCTCTAAAAAGCAAACAGATTAATGCTGACAGAGGAGCAACAGGAAAGACTGGAGAAGACAGAAGGTGAATGCCATTAAACTATTTATTTTACAGCTTTAGTTTGGCTGAAAATATCAGAGAAAAAATGGAAAAAGATTGTTTCTAATTTATATGAAACCAGATAAAGAAACACATTTTTACAATCCATGAGGTTTTTATTGCTGCTCGTTTATCAATTTAGAAGTTATTACAATCATTAAAAACATCCACAGCAGAATATAATCCATAAAATCAGTTGTAATAAGTGATAGTTACTTTCAATCATAGCAGGTAAATAGAACATCTACAGAATCAAGAACAAAACTATTAGAATTAGTTCAAAGGAAATTTACCGTATTTTCATGACCATAAGGTGCACCGTACTAAAAGGCACAGTCTCAGTTATGTGTGCCATTACTGTATTTAACACACACATAAGGCGCACGGGACTATAGGGTGCGTTTTTTATATACCAGTACATTTCCTCTACTACGTTTAAATACCTCTACTGCATATTTAAAAATACAGCGGGAGCAAAACTGAGTATGTTTGTGCTTTATTCATGTATTTATTACAAAGTATTAATAAAACCTGGGAGCTGGCCGTGAGACATTCCTATAGTCGTTGCACCGCTGGTATGTGGGGGTCTGAGCGCCTCCGACAGAAATAATAGGCAGGATGATAATCTGGATGAACTGACTGCAATGATTAAGTTTTCAGGTGGATTTTCTCACTTAAAAACATATTAAAACTGCTTTATTCCCACTGATCACAGCAAATATAGCTGCAAAGTGTATTTATTACAAAGTATTATTCAAACCTGGGAGCTGGCCGTGAGAGACACATCGCTGATGACACAGCGCTGTGATCCCTCCTCTGAAACAGTTCATTACGCATAAATTAACTTAAAATCCTGAAACCTGCCGACAGAGTATGTTCGCTTTTATTATCCTATTATCCTTTTATAATCCTTTAGATTATTTAGATAATTCGCTGCGGCGAACCCGGAGGAGACCCGGCCCAGAGGCTGCTGTTGAATTAAGTTTTCAGGTAGAAAAATAGAGCGAAGGAAAAACTGAGTATGTTTGTGAGGAGTTCTGCATGGTGCATGGTGGTCTCAAAAGTCCGCAGTAACAACACACATAGGGCGCACCGCACCAAAGGGCGC
>NW_015152334.1:13876-16749 GCF_000732505.1 Cyprinodon variegatus
TTTATTAGCAGATCACAACACATGGGCTGGGTTACAAAATAGAGTGTTCTTCTGACAAGGCAATTGATCAGGTCATAGGACAAAATGCTCCTCTGATTGAATCACAGAACAGAGTGGTCTTCTAACTGTGATTAGCCTTGCACAAACATCAGTAATTTTCCACCGCCGTTGCATGACAGTTTGCAGTAAACAGAGTGAAGCATCTCATTTTCTCCTATGTTTCATATGTACACACATTAACTTTATAATCATCATTGAATAAACCTAACAGTGATCACCTTCAGTCCCTGACATGGAAATGCAGAATCCCATTCTGGACATGTTAAAAAAGGCAAGTTTTTGCTCTTCTGGGAACTCTTGTCTGGGTTCCCATCACAGAAGAGCGAAGTTACTCAGCCCTATCACTTAAGAGGAGGATACTTGCTTTCACTGCCGAAGAAAAAAGACAGTTGACAAAAATGAAGATGGTCAGAAGAAACGAGGAACAATAAATTTGACCAGAAAAAACTGAAGAAACTCCAATACACATCATAAAGGCGGGGTCAGATAAAGTTAGTTAAACCATATTAATATTGATACTGAGGACTACTATTCCAAGAGCCATTAGGATATGGGTAAGGTCTGATGTGAATTGTCACAACTGATATTCTCATGGCCTCAGATATTAGACTTGTATCTGTACTTGTCATTTTAGATATCAGTGCTGCATTTGATAGGCTTGATCAGTATTTTCTCTGGGAAAGACTTGAATATTTTGTAGGAATTAAAGGAACAGCACTAGACTGGTTTAAATCGCATTTATCTGACCGATTTCAGTTTGTTCACATTAATGACAATTCTTCCTCATGTTCGAGGGTTATCTCTGGAGTACCACAGGGATCAGTGCTAGGAACAATTCTCCTTACTATATATCTGCTCCCAATTGGTAGAAGCTGATGATACTCAGCTATATCCGTCAATGAATACGGATAAAACTAACCCATTGCATAGATTACATGCATGTATGAAGGCATACAACCCTGGATGATTCTTAACTTTCTGTTTCTGAATGCAGAAAAAAACAGAAGTTATAGTCTTCGGACCGCTGAACAGCTATCTCGGTTACCGGGCTCGGACTGTTCTCTGCACAGTTTCAAAAGGATAGTGTAAATGGGGCTTAACTGTATTTTCTCTCTTCATCCTCTTACATGGGAGCTGGCTTGGAGCTTATCTGCCTGGCTGTGTGTTTCCTTGATGGGGCCGCCTGTGGAGCTAGTTGAAACTGGCCTTTTGTATCTATGCTTCTATTTCTTTGTCTGCTTCTGTCCCCTTGAACCCCAGTCGACCTCAGCAGATGGCCGCTCACACTGAGCCTGGTTCTGCTGGAGGATTCTTCCTGTTCAAAGGGAGTTTTTCCTCTCCACTGTCGCTACAAGCATGCTTAGTGTGAGGGATTGCCTTTGAGTAAATGAGTCAATGCAATCAGCTGGTTTTCCTTAGATATAAAACTTTGAATCAATTTGAGAATATGATCTGTTGAACTGTAAAGTGCTATTAGATGACGTGTTGTTAATTGGTGCTATATAAATAAACTGAATTGAATTACTATTCAGACTCCTCGTAGACAAGAATTAAGAAACAAACTGGGAAACAATCAAACCTTAATGAAGTTGTGACAAATGGGTAGGGCTGGGCGATTTTTCGATTTCAATTTTATTTGTGATGTAAAACTTCTATAGGGTTATCATTGAGACATTTGATAAGCTGGCGCCTTAATAAAAAAATCAAAGTTTTCACCAACCCATGAATACCCAATCACATCTTAACAGTGCCGCAAATAACCAATCAGTTGGAACAGAGCCACATATGCATAGAAGCTAGCAGCAGCGCAAGGCCGTGGTAAAGTTTGCAGCAAATAATTTCTCCAGCCAAACCATAAAACCTTCTAAGACTTTAAAAATGAGCAAGAACTCTGTTGATGGAAGTTCTGAACAGCAAGTGAAATCAGGAGGACGATGACATTGTTGGAAAAAAGGGCCTGAGAGGTTTGCCTACTTGGAGGTACTTTGGGTATTTGAAGTCAGGTAGACAACAGAGTAGGGTTGTCACGATACTAAAATGTTTAACTTGATACCGATACTCAGGAAAATATTAGATACTCGATACAATTTTTGATACCACAAGGAAAAAAACAAAGACCTCAAAATTCAACAGAATATTTTTATTAATAAATACAATACAAAAAATAAATACAATAAACAATAAGAGCATTATTTTGAGGTAGTCTGCTGTGCACAAAATCAAACAAGCTTGATTAAAAAAAATAACAAAATGAACTTAAGTGTTCCTTCCTTGGCTATGCTTTACAAACAGAACAATGACACTAGCCAAACCAGTTAAACAAAAATAAATGCNCCCACACCGAAGACAGCAAGGGCGTGGTCTCACTTAGAATACCTTGCTGAAGAGATCGCTCCTCTAATAGACACTGATGTCAGTCTGCTCATAGGGTACAATTGTTCCCAAGCCCTGTTACCAAGAGAAATTGTGTCAGGCAAAGATGATGAGCCGTTTGCAGTAAGGACCGATCTTGGCTGGAGCATCATTGGCTGTGTCAATCCCTGTGTTGACTATGGAGATGCCATCGGAAGCAGCCACACAACCATTGTGAAACAAGTCACACCAAGTCTAAAGTCACAGAGTAACCTAACAAGTCAAGTTCAGTACATATGCAGAACTTACGTCAAGGAAGTCATTGTTCCGACAGATGTGCTGAAGGTGCTCGAATCTGACTTCAGTGAAAGAAATGTAGAAGATGGTCATTTCTCTCAGGATGACCTTCGCTTCATCACAAAAATGGAGGAAGGCATAAAGATACAAGAAAATGGACAACG
>NW_015152334.1:19071-21839 GCF_000732505.1 Cyprinodon variegatus
TAAATAATCTAAATCTTTTCAGGTGGGCTTTCTCACTTAAAAAGATTTAGATTATTTAGATGAAAAAACACCTGCGGAGGTGAGCCCGTATGCCCCGCGGCCCATAGGCTGCTGTTGAATTAAGTTTTCAGGTAGAAAAATAGAGCGGGAGCAAAACTGAGTATGATTGTGCTTTATTCATGTATTTATTACAGAGTATTAATCAAACCCATCAAAGTCATCATCCTCTGTATCTGAATTAAACAGCTGCGCTAAATCAGACATGCCAATTTCCCCTTCTTCGCTGTCAGTCACTTTCCGTGCCGCGCGGCTCCCCGACACCGGTTCACACCGATGTCGAGCGGTTGAAGTTCCTTTGTCGGGCCCCCGCGATAACGGCGAGCACAGCGTTCATTTGATTCACCTCGTTTTTCACATCGGCTGTGAGATGGGCACGCAGTCACAGATTAACAGCGATGGTGATGAGTGGAAAAAAACACCTGGTCTCCTTACAATCAGTCACTCTTTCATCATCTCCTCAATGAGGTGGTTTCAAAAGTCCGCAGTAACAACACACATAGGGCGCACCGCACCAAAGGGCGCACCGCACATTTTGAGGGGGAAAAAAGATGTTTATGTGCGCCTTATAGTCGTGAAAATACGGTACTTGAGAACTTGTTGATGTTGCCACTTGTTAGAGCCACGTTTCAAGACACAATACATTAAGCCAGAAAACATTCATCCCAACAAAATGAGAGCAGTGACTGAGATGTTAGAGGACTGCTCCACTTCAGCCAGAACAGAGGAAGCAGCCTCAGAACAAGCAGAGGCAGGAGAAGCTCCCCTGAAGAAACAAAAAAAGTCCTTGGGCAGCTTTTTTAAGGAATCAGAATCCAGCCCAGAACTCAATGACAGAGAGAGAGCTGAGCGGGAACTTAAAAACTACTTGATAGCAGCAGATGCAGACAGCGAGATGGACCCACTGCAATGGTGGAAGGTGAATGAAAGGAACTTCCCAAGACTTGACGGCCTTGCAAAGCGCCACTTGTACATCCCTGCAACCGGCACATCCTCTGAGGGTATTTATCTCAGGGGAGGAACATTGTGACCTGCCACAGGGCAGCTTTAAAACCTGAGACGGTGCACACGCTCGTCTTCCTTAAGCACAACTTGTGAGAAACAGTATAGCACTACTTTTTGTCCACTGCAGCACACGCTTAATGCACTTCATGTTTTTGCCTTTTCTGAAAGCAGCCAGAATTTGCACCAAAGATTTATATTTTTATTCAAAATATGGCCTTCTAGGTCCTAGTTTATTCATTTAACAAAATCATTTACAACAATTTTCTTTTTGTTCTGTGAAACCTAAAAGCTTGTTAAACTATTTTTATTTACTACATTTGTAGTCCAGAAAATAAAAGAAAAAATACAAAAAAGTGATTTTGTTTATATCGTGATATAAAATGGAAATTGAACATTCTGGAAAATAAAATAAATAAAATATATATCACCAAGCCCTACTAATGGGCTTGGTGATATATATGGTGAGAGAGGCGGCTGTGTTGTTGCCTGATCATAATGCTGCTGTGTAATAATGGGTTTAAATATTTTATAGTTGTTCTGCTGTGTTCAACCACCCAAAAAGCACCAGAGAGCCTCCAGCCTGTTTCCATACAACCACTGTGATAAGTAGAAGTTCCAAACCCACTAATAAAAATAAATATATTTAGTTAGTTTAACTCTTAGCAGCTTTTTTGGAATGACTATGGATGACTGAGAATCTTCACCAGCAGAAGCTATTTTCTGATCATTTCGTATCAAGGTGACCAACTCTGTTGAAAGAGGAAACAAGGAAATAAATCTCTCACATTCTGCAATCTAAAGCATAATTTACATCATCAATGGATTTTAATAATTGTATCAAGATCCACTGAAGGAAACACAGATCAGTAACAGTAAACAGCTAAAACCATGAAGGTGGTCCAGAGTTATTAGTCTAGAATGTGAGCTGGAACAGGAAGCTCTGTATTTACGTCTTTAATCTTTCTCTCCTGAATCTTTCCTGACCAGAGATCACTCTGAACAAACACTTCAAATATCACTTTTTAACATTTATGGTCTAAATTACTAGAAAACTACTTTTACAGAATTGTAATCTTATTCAGACCAGAGAGGCTGCAATGATTGGACGGTACCATCAGGTTTGCTTCATCAGAGTCAGCAGCACAGATAAACATTTAGAGAAGCATTTTATAGAACTTCAGCATCAGAGCCTGACACATCATCCACTTCTGTCAATGAGGAGACATCCCTGCTACAGCCATATGAAAATAATAGTGTTTTAAGATCAAGGCCATTCTGAGGCGCAGTGAGAGATATCTCTCTCTGTGCTGCCATTACATTCCCTGATCGATTTCTAATTAGAAAAAAAAGCTTAGAAAAACACGAGTCTTTCCATTAACAGGCAGGTGTTATGAGGCAAATACCTGAACCATAAAAACAATCCTAACAGCTCAATAAGTACGAGGAATTGCTGAGAACAGAGAAGGTCTGTTTCTATCTTTTTAATACAATTGATTGAGTTGGACAAGATAAGGTTCAACTATTAGTAGGAATAGACACACATTTCCTTACTACTAAACGTTTTCTAATGAGTTCTTCTTTCACATTGTGCGGGGAAGCATGCAGTATATAGGCTCACAGTAGAAACAGTAGAAACTTTCAAACTGCCTGTAAATCTAAACCCTTCATGATTGAAAGTTTCTCTGGAATCAAATCTAATAACGCAG
>NW_015152334.1:23092-24350 GCF_000732505.1 Cyprinodon variegatus
GGGGGGGTATTGTTTATATTTTTATAACCTGCTTCTTTTTTATTCCTTCCTGTAATTCCTTTCATATTCTTATACTATGTGAATTGAATAAATATATATTAAACACTAAATCTATGTGATTGAATTTAGTTTTTTCATATTCTTCCACATGCTCAAAGGTTCCCTGTGGAGTACCACAGGGATCAGTGCTAGGACCAATTCTCTTTACTTTATACATGCTCCCTGTTGGGATCTGGAGGTCTGTCCACCTTTCTCCAGAAGAGTGCATTCTAGGTCTCCTGGAGCTAAAGCTGACCGCCACACCTGCGGCTCATGAGCTCATCAGGAGACCAGCATTTAAGGATAGGCAGAGCAACACTCCGACGCCAGAGTGTTTTGCCAGTTTTGGTTAGCAAGCCTGAGCCAACCTGCCTGTCTGAAACTCTGACTCCCTGATAACCTGACTTGAACCTAATCTGTTTTTGTCCTCTCTGCTTCTTAGGAAGAACCAGTCCGAAACCTGAAACCTGGAAGAGTTTCTCAGTTTGAAACCAATCTGTCTGTTCTCTGAAGAACCCTGGAAAACCTAATCCATCAGATACCTGCCTGCCCGCCCTCAGAAGAAGCTGAGAGAGAAGCTCAGATCCAGATCAGTAAGATCACTAACTAAGCTCTGCCTCTGCCTAGCCCTCTGCCAGCCAACAGCCTCTGGACCCTCCCGGTTCCCCCCTTCTACCGCTCTGAACAACCTCTGAACAGGTATAGACCTGCATTTACTCAACCCGCAAGATTACCTGGAAGTCTGCTAACCAATCTGTCCCTCTCTGAAGTGGAAACCAGTCGTGACCAGACCAGGACCCGATTAATCCCAGAATCAGTATTCATTTGTTGTGATTGTTTAATAAACATTGTGAACTTTTTCCCAGCCTCTGAGTGTTCTGCATGTGGGTTAGATCCCTGAAAACAAACATGACACTTCCAATCGGTAGATTTATTAGACAGCATGGGAATAATTTCCACTTTTATGCTGATGATACCCAGATATATCTGTCTATAATCCAGATGAAGCTAACCCATTACGTAAATTACAGGCATGTCTGAAGACAGAAAAACCTGGATGACTCTTAACTTTCTGCTTCTGAATGCAGACAAAACAGAAGTTATAGTCTTTGGACCAGAGTCTCTGAAAAAGAAGCTGATTAGCCAGTCACTTCATTTGGATGGGATTAAACTGATTTCAGATAATAAAGTAAAAATCTTATTTTTGATCAGGACCTGC
>NW_015152334.1:25369-27442 GCF_000732505.1 Cyprinodon variegatus
TAGACTTTATTAATGCCTGCAGATGTGTTTTTAGCATGAAAGGTGTGTGGAAAATATGATGATTTTTTAAATCATTTTTGTCAGTTACAGTAGTTCTGCATTGGATTTGCTCCATTCAAGAAGACAATAGTCTGGTTCTGCTGGAGGTTTCTTCCTGTTAAAAGGGAGTTTTTCCTCTCCACTGTCGCTACAAGCATGCTTAGTGTGAGGGATTGTATTTGAGTCAATGAGTCGATGCAATCAGCTGGTTTTCCTTAGATAGAAAACTTTGAAATATTTGACTGTGTGATCTGGTTGAACTGTAAAGTGCCTTGAGATGACTTGTGCTGTGAATTGGCGCTATAGAAATAAACTGAATTGAATTGAATTATTGCTTAATTGTACCTTATATTCCTTGAAAAATATTTGTCACAGTGCTCATGATTGTTATTTTTTGGACCAAATAGTTATATAAAGCTAATAAGCAAGAAACCACTGACCTGTGTTGTATACAGTTTTAATTGTATGTTGTAATGATGCCATTGTCACCACTGTCAGATTAGTGTCACCACCGTCAGATTTAAAGTCACCACCATGAGAGGGCTTTTTATTTGTTTGCTTTCAATATGTTTCTTCAGTGCTGTTCTATTATTAAAGTAATAGTGTCTATTAATACAAAAATATGTTTGTTGAATAAAAGAGCATGACTTTTTCTATTTAGACTTAAATATTGTATGATGTTAGATCTTTTAAAGGACTATATGTGAAACAGTATAAAAAAATGAACAAAAATAAATATTCAACATTTTACAGAATATATGTGTACTAACAATGCCAGATAATGATTTGAAAACTCTAAATACATTTTAGACCAAATAAATAAAAAAGGATTGGCTTTTTATTGTATCTGATGGTGTTGAAAAAACAAAATAATAACTGGAAAACCACCTATTTAATACAAAGCAAGGAGGTTGCACATTGCTGAACAGTCAAGACCTTGGTCTATAACAATACCTTCTTACTTAATACTTAATACCTTCAGATTTTATAATTTAACAAAATTTTAATTTTTAAAATTAAAACACATATTATCCAAATTCCCAAGAATCAGTTAGCTGTTTAAATTAGGAATAAAGGGGATTGATATGAGGTTCTGATATCACAACAAATGAAGTTTAATGAAACAGATAAAATAATTATCAGATTTTGTTTTTTTTAACAATAATTGCACATTTCTTAAAATAAGCAAGGGACTGTGTTATTTGAATGATAAAGCTTAAATTGTTAACATTAATTCTTTAAGGTTTGGATTTAACTATACAAGGGGAAATAAATCTATATGTGTGTAGAGCAAAATAATTTGTATAAAAATCAATTACGGTAGGCTGATTGAATAGCTTTTAAATGACTGACAATTCATTAAGAATGAAATGTATCTTAAGCTGATCTGGAATAAATATGCAAATTTATTTAACATAAGTATTTGTTGATAATTATACGGTGTTCAAATGACTCAATTAGAAATAATGATGATAATAATAATATTATCTAATAACAATAATAATAATAATGAAAGTGACAGAGGATATAGATAACAGGTTTTAATTCCTACATTAAGAGGAATGGTGGAGGCTTTAAATAATCTATTCTCAATGGATCCATAGCTCAGATATATTTGGAGGTTAAATTGACTGAAACTTTATGTAGTTTTTTTTCTTCAACAGGACATATGTTATTTGTTCTGATGAAGAAAAAGGGGGAGAAGAATATAAACCAAGAGAAGAGCAGCAAATCTAAACTCATTAAGATCCATATAGATGCTGTTTATTTTTCCATCTGGAACAGTCCATGTGGAATTTGGGTTGGTAATTGAGAGCAGAATGAATAAACAACCTAAATAAAATACTAAATTATGACTAGATCAGTAAAGTGAATAATAAGGGAATAAAATGGCCTTATAAAGGAAAATGATCTATTAAGGTAATTCTTAGCAGCAGAGGACAGAAACGACTGCTAGACTTCTGGATGAAGTTTGAACACCTCAGCCTGACTGTCTGATGTGCGTTTGGGAAAAACCAGCTTTGTTGATGTTTG
>NW_015152334.1:28430-29731 GCF_000732505.1 Cyprinodon variegatus
TTTGGCTTTTTGATTATTTAATCATACAACATGAATGAGAAGGGAAATGTGTTGTGATGTGTTGGATTTTAATAAAAGGTGAACATTTTTAGTATCTGAGTGTTTGATATTAGTTTCTTAATACAAATAAAGTCCAAGTGTTAGATGAGCAGCTGATGGCTGATGGAAAGTATTGGCAGAGATTTCTGGATCAGAGAATGAACCCTGATGATCAGGTCTCAGCTACCATTGGGAAAAAGGAGCGCTGAGATTAAATCCTCCAACTTTTCAATGTGTGCTTTGACTGAGCCTGATTCTGAAGAGCTGAACTCGCCATCTGCGTGAAACATCTTTGTGTTATGATTTTAACATTTTGCAGAGGGTCGTCTGTTGTCGGAAAATTTTTATCTCTCTTCTATTATATATTAATATTCATATTTACTCACTATAAAAGTTTTCACTCAGTCTGTTTCTCTCTCAAGGCCACACCATTCTCTGCAGGCTGGTGTTTGTAGACCAGACATTGCTTCTTCCCATAACAAATTAAGATTCTTTCTCAAGGTTTCTTCATAACATGTTACTGTTTAACCAAAGTGTCTGTAATTTGTTTTGACTCTGACTACTTTCCATTGTTGTAAGTAAGGAGGAACGAACGCTGCTCATGCAGAACAGAGCAGAATGCTGTGCCATAAGGGCTGAATGATGAACTGTTTTCTCTTTGCAAAGATAGCATGAACAAAATGGCGGCTTAGTGAAATCCATTGATCTTCATTTATTTAACTAGGGTGAATAGTTGAATACTTTTTTCCCACTACAGTCATATCAAGACTAAGAAGTATTGCAGCCATTAACTTCTTCTCTGAATTCCAGAGGTTTAGGTTTCTGTTGATTGTCTGTCTCCGGGGTATTTGATACTAACATCTCTGGGTGATCGCTGAGTCCGTATCCTGAAAAATTTAAGTAGAAAAAATTTCTACATCACTCTTGTCATGCTTAAAGCCATGATACAAATTTTTGGCATATGGACCCAATATTTATGCTACTTTTCTTTGCAAACTATCCTGTCCAATTACTAAAATGGACGTTTTCAGATGCACATATCTGACATTCAGGTCCTTAGAGTATATGAACCAGAGCTGGGGACTCAAGTATGGGACTCGTACTCGTACCTCACAGATATTTTTAACACCTTGCTGGACCAATCCATAGTGCCAGCATGCTTCCAGTCTGCCTCCATTATTCGAGTCCCAGAGACGCCTCAGGTCGCCTCCCTCAATGATTAGCGGCCTGTCGCTCTGACTCCCATCATGATGAAGTGCTTC
>NW_015152334.1:30451-53891 GCF_000732505.1 Cyprinodon variegatus
AGTTCCATAAAACCAGTCTGAGTTTTTATATCCAATGTGTGACCCACCATTGTACTGTGTATCATTTTGTTAGGTGAAATAATAACTGAAGAGATAGGTAATTAGCGTGCTAACGCTAATCGCGGGTAGCTGCTATGCTAGCACAGGTAGCCTCCTCTATAATATTGATTTAAAGGCGGTATTGACATAAATACTGCTTAAAAAAAAGATGAAGTCCATTTATGTTAAGAATAAAAGTTGTTACTGTTTAATTGTGTTAACATAACACTACTTATGCGTGAAGACCAATATTTACAATTATTTGGCTATGAAAATGCAGAGAATCACAGTAAGAGTAGTAGATGGACATGGTGTTGATAGAAGTATCTTTCTACACCATGTGTGTAGATTGGTTTTATTTTTCTGCTGGATCAGGAGTCGATCTGCATGAATTCTGAACCTTCAGTGGTTCAGTGGCGAGCCAAGCGACAGGAAGCGGAGAACGGGACCCACTCCACCAGGACTACTCTGATCAATAGAAACAATTAAAAAACTACCAGGGTAGTAGAAGAATATATAAACAGACAGACACACACACCACATGGATCTTTTCCTTCTGATATAGAAGAAAAGGACACTTATTTGAACTTTCTTTCAACTCTTTTTGTTATCAAAGAGCTCTATTTTGTTGAAGGTTTTTTTCCCTAATTCTTTGTATAAAATATTTTATAATACCTGTTTGGTGCAATAAATAATCATTGTTCAACTTCCACTCAGAGTCCAACTTTCTGAACCTAGAGAATGTAGTTTCTTCCTAACATTTAGGTTAAAAGTACTATACATTACTATAGACAACGGAGTGCCGCAAGGCTGAATGATGAGTCTCTTTGTCTTCTCCCTCCTCAACCATAACTGCAGACATGTCCTTGGCTCCAACACCATCAAGTTTGCAGATGACACCATGGTGTCCAGATTCATCGATGAATAGGCCGCCTATAGGGAGGATGTGGACCCTCTGCCTGAGAGGTGCGACACAAGCAACCCGCAACTGAACACCAAAAAGAGGAAGGAGCTCATTGTGGCTTTCAGGGGGAACCCTGATCCACATTCACCCATCCACATCAAGGGGACGGTGGTGGAGCGAATGGATAGCTTTAAGTTGCTGGGAGTCCACATCTCCAAAGACCTGACCTTGACGACCAGCTGCTCCAAACTTATTAAGAAGGTGCACCATCACCTCTTCTTCATGAGGACACTGAGAAAGAACCATCTGTCCAAACAGATCCTCACAAACCTCTACCGCTGCACCACTGAGAGCATCCTCACCAACTGTATCACAGTTTGGTATGGGAACTGCTCTACCTCATACCGAAAGGTATTTCAGAGGGTAGTGGAAACTGTCCAGCACATCGCTGGGGCACCTCTCCCTGCCATCAACGATATCTAAACAAAGCAGTGTCTGAATATGACTCTAAAAATTACCTGACTCCCCACACTCTGCACCTCACTCTTCTCACTCCTGGCCTCTGGGAGGTATTACAGAAGCCTACGGACTAGAACCACCAAGTACCAGAACAGCTTCTTCAGCTGTAACGCTCCTTAATGCCTCCCGACACTAACTTTAAGGAGTGTTCTGGATAGATGCAAACTAAATATAGTTGCTTTGTACTTGTGACATTGTAATGGCAATATATTTAAATTCTATTCTGTGAAATTTTGTGTTATCCCATATGTTTTACCCAGGGTTTTTTAAAGAAGGTTTTGCCTGTTAAAGACTGATTTCATTCAAATCACTAATCCCTCTTGTTGGGTGTTTCCCCCCGACCCTTAAAAACAGAAATTATCAAACCATTGTTTAAAAACAGAAATTTGGCCAATATAATCCTGCAGTATAAGTACAAGTCCATCTCTAGACCCCCTCCCCCCGATCAGTAAGATTATTAAAAAAGTTGTGTTTCAACAGTTAAATGCCTTCTTAACACTAGAACTCCCACATCCGTCATTTAAACGGTTTTGAGATTTTAAAGGGAAATAACTATATTTAAAATTAATCTGATGTTGCTCATTAATTGACTTTCTCTATTTCTATACTTCCTTCATTTTCACATAGTTTTTTTTTTATAAAATAAAAATGGTTAATTTGACCTCGATCTCCCACAGCTGTTATTTTGACGGCTCTATTAGTTGCATTGTAAATTCTTCCCGCGGTTGATTGACATTCTGCACCGTTGCCTAGCAACCATCATTCTACCTAGAACTCTTTGGGTAATACCAAAAATGGCTTTCAGAAGAACTCTAAAAGCAAAAAAGGCTTTAGAAATGCTTCAAATTATTGATGATAGCGATTCGGGCGGAGAGGGAGAGACCAATGAGGAGGACTGGATAGGAAGTGGCTCAGACTCTGACTGCAAGTCCGGGGATTATCACCCACCCCAAGGAAAACGCAGACAAATCAGTGACCCTTCAGACAATAATAAAACTTTTGTTCAAGCACTGCCCACACCTCTGCTGTTACACTCAGTGGCCTAAAAGCCAAACCAGAGCCTGTGGTCTACTATAACCACACACAAGTCAGGGTGGATGTGTTGGATCAGATAATTTGAAAGGATTCTCTAAAGGCTCTGACGCGAAGGTGTCCTGTGGCTGTATTTTATCATCTCCTGGAAGTATCAGCTAACATTTTGATGAATTGTGAATCTTTGGCAGGAAATCCTCAGATCCACTGGGATTTATCTGGTCCTTCTAGTCCTGAAAGGAATCCTCTCGTGACGCTGAGAGTTACACTGCTCACCTTATCTGAAAGCCTTCAAGAAATCCAGTTTACAGTCTGCTCCGCTGCTCCTCTGTTTCTCCATGAGTCTGCCTGTCCGCCCTCCAACAATACCTCACCCTTCTATCAGCCAAGGTCTCCACAAACAGGAACCCCAGACCTTTCACCAACTCTAACAGTGAGTCCTAGCAAGATCCGAGCTTCAGTGATCTGCCTTTTTTCCCACCAACCTTGAACTCACCACATCACTCATTCCTTTGTGCAGTCACTCCAGGTTTCCTGGTCGCTGGACCCCTCAAGCTGAGATACCTGTCTTCTCTGACAGTGTTTAAGAATTTGTAAGTAAACTGTAGTAGAGAACAACAATCGTTCAGTTTGGTATATATACAATTTCCTGATTTCCATATTTTCTCAAACCCCTGAACTGATGGTTTGTTATTTTCTTTCTTTTTTCTGTCTTAATGTTGGCAGTGGGCTTTAGGCTGCCCTGCAAGGCTTTAAACCTGGGTTTGAATGGAGACTAAGCCATTCTCAAGCACATATCAAGGTGCTCATTTTGAGCCTGGATCCATATTTATTGTTGATTCTGTTCATGGTGGAGAATCCTGCTTCACAGCAGCAGGTTGAGTCAAACATCCTCTAAATGTTCAGACTCCGCTCCGGTTCAGCCAGGTCAAGCTCAGATATTGCAAATGCAGCAAACAGGAAAAAGAATGGAGAGAAGGTTTGTCAATTTAAAATATAGTAACAACAGTTCAGTAACTAGAAATTAGAGCATAATTCTTATATATTTCAAAAAACAGCACTTATTTAAAAGTTTGGATGCAAACTATTTGTACTTCAACAGACCAGGAAGCATATTCATCTCCATCAGAAACCGGACATATGCTGTTGGGGATTTTTTTTAATATGTCATTTTAAATTAAGCGTTCATTTCTGCATGTTTTGCTCCTACGAATTTAATGATAATATCAGAGTCAGAGCGCAGCAATATGTTTTAAAAATGTAAGGAATAGAAAGTACAGATACTTGTGTGAAAATGTAATGAGTAGAAGTCAGAACTAGGAAGAAAAATAAGTCATGGGGGTAAACAGTAGATACCTAGAAAGTGTACTTAAGTACAGTAACTCGTTACTTGACACGTCTGGCCACAGTACAGAGACTGCCCTGATTAAGGTTTTCAATGATATCTGTATAAATTCAGACCCTGGAAAAACCAGAGAGCTGTCAGTAGTTGACCTCAGTGCAGCGTTTTATTCTGTTGATCACTGGATTGTGTTAGAGCATCTGGAAAACTTTGTCTGCCTTTCTGGTACAGCACTGGACTGGTTATCCTACTTGAAGGACAGGGACTTCTATCTGTCAGTAGGGAACTTTAAATCAGAGACCAGGAAAATTGCATGCAGAGTTTTTCAAGGCTCCATTGTGGTGCCTCGACTGTTCAACATCTATATGCTCCCCACATGAGCCCTGTTTCAAAGTCAAAGTTAGACAATCCCCCCCTTAACGGCAATCCCCCCCTTTAACGACCGACCCTCAGAATCATAGACAGGTTTCAGATATTACAGGCTAACGATGGAACCAAATGGCCCACTCACTGTCAGTGTTGGGTAAGTTACTTTAAAAATGTAATCCGTTACAGTTACAAGTTACCTTGTTTAAAATGTAATTGTAGTGTAACTTTTTCGATTACTAATTACTTTTGATTACTTTTGATTACTTTAAGGTTTTAATGAGTATTGATCCACGTTCAACATTTAATTTTTGAGAACTGAATGTGAACCTTAAAAAAGCACTAAGCTGAGAGGGAACTGCTGACAGGCGATCACAGGATGTCCACAAGAAGAGATGCAAGCAGCACCAAGCATGGAAGATATTCTCAGACTCCTCTCATCAGGCCATACTCTTTCTGTTCCTCCCCCAGGCTCTACCATTTACGCAGTTTGCAGACTAACACTAGCAGGTTCAGGTTGATAGCCGGCAAACACTTCTTGCACTGCACGGTTAAATTTGAGCCATTTTCACAGATGTAAATGAAATGCTCCTTAAATTTCCAGTGCTGGAAGGCTGTCATTTCTGATGCTTGAGCTGAAATAGACCCGTCCGCTCACCTGCTGTTCCTCAAGGAGGCTCCACCAGCACAGGATGGATCATCAGAGTGGCAAATATGATAGAGACAAGGAGCCGTAGCGGGAAACGGCGATACAGGGCGCAAAGCAATAAAATATCATTACAGTAAACCCTCGTTTATCGCGGGGGTTACGTTCCTAAAAGAACCCGCGATAGGTGAAATCCGTGAAGTAGAAAACTTCATTTTTTTAAAAGTTATCATACAATGAAATACTCCATACAACATTGAAATCAAGGGACAAAAACTATTTACAGGCCCAAGCATTTGTTAAACAAATAAACGTACGGTATAAACGTTGCTGTTGTCTGTTTTTTTTTTTTTTTTACAAACAACTACTGTACTGTACTGTAAAATAATATAGTTATCAATAAATAAGTAATAATTGTAATCATCAATACGAACTGAAGAGTTAATATTGCGGGGATCAGCACCGCCCCGCCGTGACGGATTGGAACAGGAGAAAATGAAAAATGATTATGAAAAAATATACAAAGTACAGCAGGACAAATAGTGACTGACGTGTACAGTACAGTATTTCACTGCTGTTTGACGGAGCCGCTGCATCCTGATTCTGCTCTGTGGCGTTTTTTTCTTCTAAAGCCTGCTGTGCAGGTGTGTTTTAGAGAGAAGAACAAAGTTATCGGTAGTTGTTGTCACTCTTTTTTCTTCTGGGCCAAAGATCCTTATAAACCGACATGCCACCATTGATTATGTTCGACAATAAAGTTTAACAACGCATGATGCAAATCCGTGAAGCAGCGAGACCGTGAAGAGTGAACCGCGTTATAGCGAGGGTTCTCTGTACATATTTTGCAAAGGTTTTTCTTTATATTTAAAAAAAAAAATTTACTAAATTTGTAATCCTCAATATTTTCGGAAGTAACTGTAACTGAATTGCATATTTTCTCATTGTAACTGTAACGAATTACAGTTACTCTGTTTTTGTAATTAAATTACGTAACGTCGTTACATGTAATTCGTTACTCCCCAACACTGCTCATTGGTCACCATTTGCATGTTTCACAGCGATACAAGGCTTTGTCTATATAAGACTCAAACTCACTGCGGATCCAGACATTTGAATCGAGAAAGCTTCCTGGAGAGGTGGAGAAACGTCTTCAAATCTTTGAAAACCAAGTCCAGTGGATATTTTTTGAATTTTTATGGAAAAACTGTTTCAAAGTCCTTCCTCTGGCTCCCTGTAGGTCAGAGGAAAGACTTTAAAATCCTTCTGTTAGTCTAGAAATCCCTGAATGGATCAGCACCTCAATCCATAACAGATCTGTTTATCGGTTGATCAACCTGACAGAGCACTCAGACCTTCTAATTCCACCCAGAACTAGAACCAAACATGGGGAAGATTTAATTCAAACGCTCAAATGATCTGGAACAAACTCCCAGAAGGCTTGAAAAGAGCTGAAAGCCTGGGTTCTTTTAACACTAGAAGTACCAGAGAATTCCAGTTTTCTTGCAAGCCCCCCTCTCCTCTTCAAGTTTGTATCTTCACTCTACCTTGCTAACTGTCCCTTTTGTAATGCAAATAACCTGTGATATGACCAGCTAGGGGTGTAAATCACACCCATCATGGCGAATCGATTCAGTATCAATTTCGTGACCCAACAAATAGATTATTTTCGTTACTCAAGAATACACCACGAAACGATTCCATTAATTGGTTCATTTTTGTTTTTAACCTTGCAGGCTGAACAATGTTTCAAATTTGAAATAAATCAATGAAAGCTGTAATATAGTTATGCATATAATTTGATAAACAACAGCAAATAACAGAAGTAGAATAGTTGTACTCCACCTAGGCCAATTAAAACCCTGACCCACAGCATATAGCGCAGACCACGCTAGAATATTGAGCATAAATCAAAAACATCTGCGTCAAGCTCACTGCGACACACTGCTGCAAGAATATATCCAGGAAGCGAGGTAGTAGGGCAGAATAGGTTTAGCGCCAACACAGCATGGGAGTCATAATTACGCCAGGAGCAAATGAATATAAACAGACTAGAGGAAAAAAAAGAAAAACATGAGTCGCTACTCTTGCTGACGTGTTGATGCATCATTACGTCGGCTGTTGGATTGATGGATCAACCAACTGGCATAAGATCAAGAGCATGCTCTAAACACTTTTCATTACCTTCCCCTGCAACATCAGACCCTTTTGCAGAAATATCTTGATAAGTCATATCTAAATCTTTTATTTAGGCAAACCTATTGCACAAACAGATATCATACGGGTCCTAGTTCCTGAGCTGAGAACAGGTCATAACCATGCTTTTCCAACAGGGCAAGGCCGAGCCTATTTATATTGTCCATTCACCAACAGACTGATTAATATTGCAAAGCTCACTATATGAAATGAAAAACAACTCAGAATTTTTTTATATAGTATTTTAATCCGGAAAAGACGAATCTGTGAATATTGTTGTGTTTTACCTTCCGGTGGCATAGAGGCGTGTGGATGTTCTGATGAAGCACACGACAAGGAATCTTCTTTAACTGAACTTAACTTTCTCCAGCAACAGGTGAGTTACAGACACAGTTGATGGTTGATACATTCGCTGTTTTGGCCTCTTGTTGTGGCACAGACAGTGTTTAAGCAGTGTCCATACAGCGAGCCTTGAGTGCCTTAAAACTTGAAATTATAACAACAAAAACTCTTGCGATGATATAAGGTTATCTAGCTGACCGCGTTGCATTTACTGACTAAACACAAGGCTCAAAACAAAATAGAAAAACAGTCTTTTATGCTCATAACAGCTTAAACTGCCTTACACATCCTCTGCATTTAGATGGAGGTCTGGTTCCTGGCACTGTTGCAGTATTTTACTCCTTTGATGTGAAACCCAAACTGGTATCACCTCACTATCATAGGGCTTGAGTCTGTCATGATGCATTATTGTCCTGTGCTTGGGACTTTGGATGTCATACAGTACAGGACCACGGTGTGCTGCAACCATCAGGGGACCCCTCCATAACACTGGGCTAAGCCGTCTCTTTTTTGTGTCATCTTTGACGAACACTAGATCTCAGATACTGGAGAAGTGCTTGTTTGCTCGAAGGTCATACACCTTTTTCTTTCGTTCTTGTGCAGTGCGAAGATGACTTCTTGCCAGGCTTTGTGCTTCTTTTAAGCTTTCTTCAAGTTGATAGATATAATTTACAACTTCCATTGAATTAGATTTGAGTCTTGCAGTATGACACTGGATATCATGTGGCTGGTGGACCTCCCTTCCTAGCATGAGTCTGTTCTGTGTGTATCCTCTTACCATGTGTCATGAACTATGGTAGGCTGCAGTCAGCAGAGGCAACTGTTCATCCCAGTTCTTTTGATTCTTGTCCACATAACATTGAAGCATCTGCAGCATGGTCCTATTGAAACGTTCTACCTGCCCAGTAGAGGACAGATGGTAAGGTGCAATTCTGGTCTTGGTTATTTGCAGGAGCCTACGCACATTTCGAAACAGTAAACTTTCAAAATTATGGCATTGATCTGTGTGTAGTTCTAGGGGGACCCCAAACCTGGCAATGAAGTCGTAGACGAGTTTCTTTGCAGTCGTTTCTGGGCCTTGGTCAGGAATAGGAAAGGCTTCAACCCATCTTGTGAACTGGCCAATAATGACAAGAATATACTTGTTGCCAGAGCTTGACACAGGAAATGGTCAATGAATAACAAGGTGCAAATGATCTAGTGGTGCTTCGACCTGGTAACTTTGCAGTTTTCCTCTTTTCTTCGGTACCGTAAATTTGCATGCACTGCAGTGTGGGCACATTTTAACAAAAAGGTGAACATCTCCACCCATGCCATACAAATGAAAACTCTGGTGCACGCTCCAGGGTTTTGGCTTCTCCCAAGTGACCAGAGTATGGAGGGTTATGGCATGACTGTATGACTTCTTTCTGCATAGTTGTTGGAACTAATAACAGCAAAGTTGGGGGCTGGTTCACAATTTTCTCCCAGGAGTAATAGAGGACTCCTTGCCTCAGTGTAACTTGGGGCCAACAAAGCCAGAATTTTCTCACTGCAAGACTTTCAAGCATCACTTCGTCTCTGCTGGGGAGCATCCCTATTTCCTTCCATGTATGAAGGGTGGCAATGACAGGATCTGCTTTCTGGAGTGTAGCCAGTTGTTCAGGGCTAAGCGACTTTAGCCAGTTGACCTCTGGGCTCTCTGAGAAGGGAGCAGGTGGCTGAGCCTCCACTGACTGAGTACCATTGCAATTTATAAAGCTTTGAGGCTCTATGCAATGCACAGCTAGTGGCAAAACATCATCCACGTCCTCTCCAAAATTTTCCCACCGAAATTCTCTGGCAGTACTTGCACCCTTTGCATGGCAGATCTGCCAGATTTACCCCTGCTTGGTAACAGTCACATTTTCCCATATTTTGTTTTGGCAGCCTTGACATGGTATCTGCATTAGCGTGCTGCTTACCGGCTCAATGCTCAATTTGGAAGTCGTACTGGTTCAATTCTTCACGCCAGCGAGCTAGCTGTCCTTCAGGGCACTTGAACTGAATGAGCCAGGTGAGACAGCCATAATTGGTCCAAAGTAAGAACTGTTGGTAACTTTGCTTTCTTTCTGGTACAATGCTCCGGGCTGCTTTTGGCTGTTGGGCTCTTGTGTTGCCAGGCTGGAGACTTTCAACCTGCAGCTGTGGATTTCCAACCGTGTTAACAAGAGTCTTAACTTGCTCCACTAATTGTCATGATGTTGGCGCAGATGGTTTGGTTTTTTCCTTTGCTCCTTGCTCAGCTGTCTAATTGGTTCTGCAGCTGATTATCGCCGTTTATTTCCACATGGTTTCTCTACTATTTAGGTTGTGTGTTTACCTCCTATCAGTGTCAGGTTATTCGAGTGTTTTGGTGAGACATATCCTAGCAATCTTAGTGTTTTCCTGATTATGACCAGTTTCTGCCCTGAGGATCTCGAGTTTTGCCTTGCCCCTTTCTGCTCTGTTTGTCGTATCTGATCCTGTATTCTACCGGCTTCTGAACCTGGAACTGTCTTCTGACTTCGGCCTTGGATTTCCCTTCTGGACTCGGTTGCTGCTCGCCGTTGGCTGGCACCCTCTCCACTCACTCTCTATGAACTCTGGGGACGTCGCTCGCCGCAACTGAGGTCAAACCTCCCGTTTGGAATTAGCTGTGTTCTCCGAGAACAGACTGAACTTTGAATCAGGTCAGTGACTTTGCTCTAAGTCGTATTTAGCCCCACATCCAGTCACTGACCTGTATTCTCCTATCCCTGCAGAGATCCATCCCGCAGCAGACGAGCAGCCCCGTGCTCCTGTTAGTTTTAAGAAACGCTTTGAATTTTCCCACTGCATGTCCCACCTGGAATTCTGGGTCCAACTTCCTGAGATCATTACACTGATGCAGTAAACTGATCAGATGTAACATACTGGGGGGTCTGGGACCTGCCGGAATCTGTATCTGTGTCTTCACACTGATACAGAACAGAGCATCTTGCTCTGTTCTGTATCAGTGTCGTGGCCTACAGTAGCTTTGAAGTTATGCTCATGGGCCTCCACCAACTTTTGAGCCTCAACAAGGGAACTTGGATTATGATTCATTACTTCATAGGCCACCTTTTGATTTCGTAAGCCTTTGAGGAAAGCATCAGTTGCTAGCTAGTCCTGTAATTGAAGGTCTACTCCTGAATATGCAAGTGTGACAAGGCGTCTCACATCCTTTGCAAACTCTGCTGATGTTATCCGTCCTTGTCTGAGTTCTCCTAGCTTCCTCCTTACGGTGGTTGAGGTGTCCTTTTTTCCTAAACATTGAGGGAGTTGCTCCACCAGCAGAACATAATCTTCCCTTGTGCATTCTGGTAATGAGCAGACGAACCGCACTGCAGCTCATCTTAAACACTCATGTAGTCTGTCCTCTTGCTCTACAGTACTCCATCCATACTTCCTGGCTTGACATTCAAACGGCATCAAAAATAAATCCAAATCCTAATTTAATTTCCATCAAATGTAGCTAATTTAGCCTGTGGGGTTCTGGCAATGTATGGTAATGGGCTGTAGAAATATTTTGCCTCCTATCATCATCGTAAGCAGGTATGTTTTGGGCTTCACGCTCAGAGTCTCTGATCCTCCTGCGTCTAATATCAGGTTCAAAAGTAATAGTCCACCTTGACGGCCCTGTGCTTTGAGAGCTTTGATTTATGACCTCCAGTTTAGCTGCAAAAGACACATTATCCCTTGGTCTAGTAGTCATATCAAAAGATACACTTGGCTCAGTTGCATGCCTTTCTCTTGTCTGCAGTGAGATTATGTCCGCCCCCCATTAGTAGTAATAAGTGATGGTGTGGGTTGTTGTGCAGCCGATTGTCCTGTAATGTGTGAAATGACAGGGGCCAGCTTCATCTGAAGGTTACTTGTTTGTTGATTTAGATTTTCTAAGACAGCTTATAACCCTTTAGGAGCTGTTTCTGCCTCCCCAGGGGCTGATGTAGCGCTTTGTTTGTGTGGGCGTGGCTTGTGTATAAAAGAACAGGTATGTGCTTTATGGAGAACATTGTTGTCCTAACAACCCTAAAAATGGCTAAGACACATGCCTAAGAAGCACACTTTAAACTGAAGGCTATCAGCTATGCAGACGAACTTGGAAATCGAGCTGCCGCGAGAGAATTCAAGATAAATGAATCGATGGTTAGCAAATAGAAGAAGATGGAAAACGAACTCCGACAGGTAAAGAAGACGCACTGAGTTTCTGCAGACATAAGGTGAGGTGGCCCAAGTTGGAGGAAAGACTCAAGCTGTGGATCATCCAGCAAAGAACAAGTGGGGCCAGCATTTCGACGGTCACTGTTCGACTAAAAGCAGTAACGCTAGCGGAAGAAATTAAAATTTAACATTTTCGAGGTGGTCCATCGTGGTGCTTTCGTTTTATGAAACGGTGCAATTTTTCCATCCGGACCAGGACTACAGTTGCTCAGTGACATCTGGCGGATTATAATGAAAAGCTGGCGAGCTTTTACTCCTACAGCAAACACATCGCCGACAAACGCATCCAGCCAAGCCACATCACCAACATGGACGAGGTGCCGAGGTTAACTTTCGAAATCCTGGTCAATCACACGGTGGAGAAGAAGGGGACCAGGACTGTAGTGATACACACAACGGGGTATGAAAAGGCGTCATTTACTGTTGTGCTTGGCGGCCACGAAAATGGACAGAAACTGCCGCCTATGGTGATTTTTAAAAGAAAGACTTTGGCTAAAGAGACTTTTCCAGCTGGAGTTGTTATTAAGGCAAATGAAAAAGGCTGGATGGATGAGGAGATGATGAAAGCGTGGCTGAGTGAGGTGTATGTGAGGAGACCAGGTGGTTTTTCCCACGCATCACCATCGCTGTTAATCTGTGACTCCATGCGTGCCCATCTCACAGCCAATGTGAAAAAAAAGGTGAAACAAATGAACGCTGTGCTCGCCATTATCCCAGGGGGTCGGACAAAGGAACTTCAACCACTCGACATCGGTGTGAACCGGTCGTTCAAAGTAAAGCTGCGAGTGGCGTGGGAGCGATGGATGACATATGGAGACCACAGTTTCACGAAAAGTAGAAGGCAGCACCGGGCAAGTTACGCCACCATTTGCGAATAGATTGTTGATGCTTGGACTAACGTGTCAGCTGGCACTGTTGTTCGGGCTTTCGCAAAAGCCAGCATCATTTCCGAGGAGCCGCCCGGCACGGAAAGTTACTCTGACAGCGAAGAAGGGGAAATTGGCATGTCTGATTTAGTGCATCTGTTTAATTCAGAAACAGAGGATGATGACTTTGATGGGTTCGATTAATACTTTGTAATAAATACATGAATAAAGCACAATTATACTCAGTTTTGCTCCCGCTCTATTTTTCTACCTGAAAACTTAATTCAACAGCAGCCTCTGGGCGGGTCTCCTCCGGGTTCACCACGGCGACTGGCAGGTGTTTTTCATCTAAATAATCTAAATCTTGCAGCTATATTTGCTGTGATCAGTGGCAATAAAGTAGTTTAAATATGTTTTTAAGTGAGAAAATCCACCTGAAAACTTAATCATTGCAGTCAGTTCATCCAGATTATCATCCTGCCTTCTAATACTATTTCTGTCGGAGGTGCTCAGACCCCCACATACCAGCAGTACGCCGACAATAGGAATCCCTTTTACAGCAGCCTCTGGCCGGGTCGCCTCCAGGTTCACCGCAGCAGCTGGTAGATGTTTTTCATCTAAATAATCTAAACTGCAGGCACCAGGATAATAAAAGCGAACATATTCTGTCGGCAGGTTTCAGGATTTTAAATAAATTTTTGCGTCAAACTGTTTCAGAGGAGTGATCACAGCCCTGTGTCATCAGCGGTGTCTGTCTCACGGCCGGCACCCAGGTTTGAATAATACTTTGCGAAAAATACACCTTGCAGCTATATTTGCTGTGATCAGTGGCAATAAAGTAGTTTAAATATGTTTTTAAGTGAGAAAATCCACCTGAAAACTTAATCATTGCAGTCAGTTCATCCAGATTATCATCCTGCCTTCTAATACTATTTCTGTCGGAGGTGCTCAGACCCCCACATACCAGCGGTACGCCGACAATAGGAATCCCTTTTACAGCAGCCTCTGGCCGGGTCGCCTCCAGGTTCACCGCAGCAGCTGGTAGATGTTTTTCATCTAAATAATCTAAACTGCAGGCACCAGGCTAATAAAAGCGAACATATTCTTTCGGCAGGTTTCAGGATTTTAAGTTAATTTATACGTCAATAAACTGTTTAGGAGGAGTGATCATAGCGCTCTGTCATCAGCGATGTGTCTGTCTCACGGCCAGCTCCCAGGTTTGATTAATACTTTGTATTAAATACACCTTGCAGCTATATTTGCTGTGATCAGTGGCAATAAAGTAGTTTAAATATGTTTTTAAGTGAGAAAATCCACCTGAAAACTTAATCATTACTTAGCTTATTAGCTCAGGATGACGTTTTTATCTTATTTGATTAACACAGTAGTTTTAAGAGGATCCCACTTCTGACACCAGTTGTCGTGTTTTAGCTTCCGGTGGCATGGAGGTGAGTGGATGTTCTGATGAAGCACACGACAAGGAATCTTCTGTAGCTGAACTTTACTTTCTCCGACAACAGGTTAGTTACAGACACAGCTGATGGTTGATACCTGCGTTGTTATGGCCTCTAGCTCTGGCACAGACAGCATTTTAGCAGTGTCCATACAGCAAGCCTTGAGTGCCTTACAACTTCAAATCATAACAATGATAACTCTTGCAATGATATAAGGTTATCTAAATGATTGCGTTGCATTTATTGACTCAACACTAGGCTCAGAGAAATCAAAACAAAATATAAAACAGTATTTTATGCTCATAAAAGCTTAAACTGCCTTACACTATATTGCCAACTTTACTGCAGTCTCACGAAGCTTTCTCGACTGCAGTGAAGGAGAGAGAGAGGAGAGATTGCTTAAGTTATATTTCTCCCCCAAAAAATAAGCCAGATGCTCAATATTGTATAAATATTCTTGCTTTCCCTCTCTACAGCGTTCCAGCTCATGCGGCTATTTTCATTGTACAGATCAGTTATCGTCTGATCGCTGCGCTGTTGGCTCTGCTGAAATCATTGCAGTGTTGGTGACACTGATGACATAGACCTAGATATATTTATTTACAAATATGATTTTTTATTCCCCCTGCTCTCAGGTAAAACACATTCAAAGAGAGAGACTTTAACTAAAACCAAAACTGAAGGGGGTAGAAGGTTCTCCAACCACAGTACTAATCGGGCATTTCTAGTGTTAAGTCAGAGTTAAAAACCTGTTTGTTTAGAGCTGCCTTTTGCTGTTAAAGTTAAACTGTAAACCTAGGTATTACTAGTTTAAAGTTGTGATCCAACTGTTTGATTGGTCTTACTACCTGCTTTTATCTTTACTTGATTTTCTTCTACTTTTCCCCTTCTATCTTATTTTTTGATTTGTGTAAGGAACTGTATTGTCTCTCTACTGAATGGTGCTATATATATATATATATATATATATATATATATATATATATATATATATATATATATATATATATATATATATATATACATATTTAAAAAAAACTTCCCTTGCCTTGTTCACAGGCACATCTTATAAATAAAGCCTTTGGACTCACCGAGCTTTTCTACAGTTGAACACAGCTGGCAACAGTCTATAATGTCCATTATCTGTTGTGTTGTACTTCTCCAGGTCCAACTCATCCAGAACCTCTTCTGACATCTGCAGCATGTAGGCCAGAGCTGTGCACTGGATCTCTGAGAGCTTCTGCTTTGATCTGTTTTCTGATTTCAAGAACTCTTGAATCTCCCCATAAACTGAGAGATCATTCATTTCTATCAGGCAGAGGAAGATGTTAATGGCTGCATCTGGACAGATCCCATCACCCTTAATCTCCTTTAGATTCTTGATTATGTTTTTAATTGATTCTGGATTGTTCTCCATTTGACCCAGCAGGCCTCCTAAAAGTCTCTGGTTAGACTTCACAGAGAGGCCATGAAGGAAGCGAACAAACAGTTCCAGGTGGTTATTTCCTAATATAAGGCTTTGCTTCATAGCTATCATAAGTAACTCGTCCAGAGATATTTTACTGCAGCCTTCTCCCAGGAAGCTCCCCAGTACCTCTGTGTTCCTGCTGCTGAAACAGTGGAGCATGTAAACTGCAGCCAGAAACTCCTGGATGCTCAGATGGACAAAGCTGTAAACCGGTTTCTGGAAGATCATGTTCTCTCTTTTGAAGATCTCTGTACAAACTCCTGAGTACACCAAAGCCTCTTTGACATCCAGACCACACTGCTCGAGGTCCTCTTGGTAGAACATAATGTTTTTTTCTATCAGTTGTTCAAACGCCAGCTTCCCCAGCTTTAGGAGAACTTTCTTGTCAGCCTCCATCAGTTCCTGCAGGCTTCTACCATACCCTTCATGGTACTTGTTCTTCTTCCTCCTTGTCTGGACCAGCAGGAAGTGTGAGTACATGTCAGTCACAGTCTTGGGCAGCTCTCCTCTCTGATCTGTGGTCAGCAGCTTCTCCAGAACCGCAGCAGTGATCCAGCAGAAGACAGGGATTTTACATAGGACATTGAGGCTTCTGCAGGTCTTGATATGGAAGATGATCCTGCTGGCCTTCTCCTCTTCATTATTGAATCTCCTCCTGAAGTACTCCTCCTTCTGGGTGTCAGTGAAGCCTTGTACTTCTGTTACTCTGGCAACACAGGAAAAGGGAATTTGATTGACCGCTGCAGGTCGGGACGTTATCCAGATGAGAGCTGAGGGAAGCAGGTTCCCCTTGATGAGGTTCATCAGAAGCACATCCACTGATGACTTCTGTGTGACGTCAGAAACAATCAGACTGCTGTTGAAGTCCAGAGAAAGTCTGCTTTCATCCAGACCATCAAAGATGAAGACAAGCTTCCAGACAGCCAGCTTCTCTACGGGAAGCTTCTGCAGGGTTGGATGGAAAACATGGAGCAGAGTGAGAAGACTGTGCTGCTGATCTCTGATCAGGTTCAGCTCCCTGAAGGAAAGCAGAACCACCACACTGACATCTTGGTTCTCCAAGCCCTCTGCCCAGTCCAGAGTGAACTTCTGCACTGAGAAGGTTTTCCCAGCACCAGCGACGCCGTAGGTCAGAACCACTCTGATTGGCCCATGATGGTCAGGTGAGGCTTTAAAGATGTCATGGCACCTGATGGGAGTATCATGGAGGTTCTGGATCTTGGAAGCTCTCTGCATCCACCTCACCTCATGCTGGGTATTAAACATTTCACCCTGTTCCTCAGTAATGTAGAGATCAGTGTAGATCTTGTTGAGGAGGGTTTGACTTCCTGTTTCATTGCTGCCTTCAGTCACATTTTCACATCTTCTCCTCAGGCTGCTCTTATGTTCCTGTAGAATCTCCATCAGACCAACATCTGCTGAAATACAGAAGAAAATACATCTCAAGGAAAACACATGATTTATTGATGAAGTTGGACCCAAACCATCTAGAGCATTAGGAGGTTTCATCATTTGAAGGACTTTTTTTTTAAACAAGTGATGCTAAACAATTCAGCCTTTTCTCAGAAACAGAACGTTTTTCAATCGCATGACAGCATTGTTCTACCTCTGTTCTGTGGCATCAACTAATTCTACATGTACTGCTATAAACAATGCAGCCCCTTTGAAAAAGATAAAACTTTAAGAATAGAAAGCTGGCTCAACCTGTGCTAGAAACAAGACGTCCCATCGTCCACCCTCTGGTCTCCTGCAACTGTTGTCCATCCCTAGTCAGCTCTGGTCCCACATCTCCCTTGACTCTGTTACTGATCTTCCCACATCCAAACATAAAGATTTTATTATCAGCATCATTGATCATTTTTTTAAGGTGTGTCATCTAGTTGCTCTCTCCAAACTCCGCTCAGCATTAGAAACAACTAAGCTCCTCTTTTATTGCGTCTTCCGCCTTCATGAAATCCTAACAGAAATTGTCTCAGACAGAGGACCCCAATTCATCTCCCAGGTCTGCCCTGTGATCAAGGACATCTACAAGAAGTGCTGTCTGTAAAGGGCCGGGAAAATCAAGAAAGACTCCATGTCAAAATCTTAACTGAACGTTAAGATTTGTAGATCTTAACGTTCACAAATCATAACACAAAGAATATTTTAGATGTTTAAAAGGAATTGATAGGGGACTAGCCAAGGACCAGCAAAGAACCCATCAAGGAAAGTGAGGAAATTTTGAATGGCTACTACTGCAACAAGACTTGGGTATTGTTAAAAGTCTAAGCTGCTCTATACAGGAACAAGGCTAACTTCAGTAGCAGAGACAAGGAGGCCATGAAGGCAGCACAGCAGGAGGTAAAACACTGTATGAGGGAAGCCAAACAGATCCACAGCAGAAAGGTGGAGCAGAATCTGAGGGAGAATAACATGAGGGCCGTATGGGAAGGTGTGAAAACCATCACAGGCCACAGAACAAAGACCAGGGCTGTTGAAGGGACAATGCAGAGGGAAGATGAACAGAACAAGTTCTTCAACAGGTTTAACAAACTTGTGACCCCTACACCCCTGCAGCCATCACACGTTGACCCCACAATTCACCTCCCCATCTTCATCTCCTCTTCCCCCAGCACTGACCTCGCCAGCCTCTACCTATCCTAACCCCCACCTTAGCAGCAAAGCACTGCCAACTTACTCTGCTCCTGAAGCACCTTGATCCCCATTGCCCCCTCACCACAAACAACAACACTTGAACACCTTCCCTGCCTCACATCACCACAGACCAGGTCAGAGAACAGCTGAGTAGAGGGTTACTGGGGGAACTCCTACAACGGGTCTTCAATCTTAGCCTGCAGCAAGGGAGAGTGCCTACCCTATGGAAGACATCCTGCCTCACAGTATTTCCTAAAAAGACCCTGCCCAGTGAGCTGAAGGATTTCCGACCTGTGGCAAACACTTCACACCTGATGAAGACAATGGAAAGGATCTTCCTCAATATTCTCAGACCTCAAGCACACCACACCCTGGACCGCCTGCAGTCTGCATATCAGCCCGGTGTAGGAGTAGAGGACACCATCCTCTACCTACTATACCGTGTCCACTCCCACCTGGAGAAGGGAAGCAGCAAGGATTCTCTTCCAGGACCTCTTCAGTGCATCCAGAACCACCCAAGCCTCACTGCTCAGAGACTGACTTAATAGCGAGGTGGTGGACCCCTGCCTCGGGGCCTGGATCTCCAGCTACCTCACAGACAGGCAACAGTATGTCAGGAAGAAAGACACCATCTCTAAAACTGTGGTCAACAGCAGTGAAGCCCCCCAGGGCCCCCTGTCCTCTTCACCTTAAACACCTCTGACTTCTGTTACAACCCGAGGCTGTTTCCCATCCAGAAGTATGCAGATGACACAACCATGGTGGGTATATCAGTGAAAACAGAGAGGAGGAGGACAAGAATCTGCTGGGGGACTAGGGGCCACCTGCTGCCACTCGAACCACTTGGAACTCAACATTTCCAAGACTAGGGAGCTGGTCTTAGACTTTAGGTGGAACAGACCAAAGACTAAGCTGGTACTATTGGAGGGGGCTGAGGTGGATGCTGTGGATTCATACAAATACCTTGGTGTGTGGCTCGATAATAAACTGGACCGGTCAACACACATCAACCACCTGCACAGGAAGACACAGAGCAGGATGGACTTCCTAAGGAGACTGAGGTCCTTCAACATTTGCAACAAGCTGTTGGAGATGTTTCACCAGTCTGTGGCTGCCAGGGTCCTCTTTTATACAGTGGTGTGCTGGGGGAGCAGCACCTCCATGAAGGACACCTCTAGACTTGACAAAATCGTGAGGCCAGCCAGCTCTGTGATTGGCTCGAAGCTGGACCCTCTGGGGAGGGTGGCAGAGACAAGGAAACTTAACAAACTTGCTAGACATTATTGACAATGCCAGCCACACTCTGAAGACTGTCTTGAACACTCAGAGGAGCCTGATTAGTCAGAGATTGCTTATTCCCAAATGCAGGACCAACTGACTGCTGAACACCTTTGCTCATCAAGCCATCAAGCTGTACAACTCCTCACTGGAGGGAAGGAGGAGGTGATAGCAAGAGGCACAAAGGTCAGCACCTCCCTCCTCCGACATCTGATGCAAAACATTGCCTATTGTCACTCATGTAGAATATTCTTCTCTCTCACTGTGCAATAATATGAAAACTACTCTATAGCCAAGCTGTAGTTGGGCTGGACACATATATTATATTTAATCCAGCTGAGAAAAAAAGAACCTTAGTAAAAACAAGCAATCATAGACTTATAAAATTCCAATTTTCACATCCAAAGATGTGAAAATGTTTCAAGATAGAATTGAAGGAAGCTCTGCTTGGAGGTGTTCAGTCTTACCTGCTGCATAGCTGCACTGATGGGCAGCGAAAGGTCCAACTCTGGATTTGCATCTTCCTCCACACTGAGGGCAAGAAGAGGGTTCTAATGGAGCAGGCAGGAATGACTCCATCCATCTACAAAAGAGAAAAAAAAAATCCATGAAAACAGATAAAAACGTGAACTTTGTTATTGTTTTGAATATCGCATGAAACCCAGCCCTGTGCTGAAAATCCTCTCATCTTTGAGGAACAGCTGGAGTGGCAGGGCCTAGAACCCCTGCAAACATACACACACAGAAACACATTCCTTACATGCTTTGTCAGTCTTTCTTTGTCGGGCTTGTATTTTGAATATGCTGCCAAGCATTTTGGCTGAACTACTGGATGCCCAATAAACCTAGCTTATTTGCTCTTCTGCTAACAAAACTCTGCCATTCAATGGATCTGGCCTAAACCTAGCCTCGATTCCAAGAGAAGAATTTCTCGTTTTGGGGAACAGTTCTTGGTCCCAAAATGCCCCTAACAATTACAGATTCATACCTAACACTAACCCCAATCTAAACTAGAAATATATCTAGTCTTAAATGTGACCCCTTGACCCCAAAAAAACCAATTCCCCTCTTGGGGTACACAGTTTGGGCCCCACAAGGAGCAACCAGTCCCCACACTGTTGATTGTTTTTCAGAAAATTGGCCCACAATGTACAACACCTACACGCACACCAACACACACAGATGATAGTAATTCTATGTAAAGTTAATTCCCCTCCCTTCCCCCACTAGCAGAGTGGAGGAAGGGGAGGGAGGGGGAGTTGGAATGATAAAGCCTGGATGTCTGTCTTTATTGGTGTGGTGAGTGGTTTGAATGTTAATGTTGGGGAGGGATTACATTGCCCGGTGGGGGGTTGGGGTGTGGGGTTGTTGGGATGTGGTTATTTGAAGGGCTTTGTGTGTGGCTCCCTGTCTCGATCCTGGTCCATGCCATCCCCTGGTGTGGGCTTCGTCCACGGTACTGCATGGTACGTATGGGTTGGGCAGCCAGAGTTTTTTTTTTTTGGAACGACAGGATGGGGCGATGGTGGGGTGGCGGTGTTGGCCCTGCCGCCTGTCCTAGGCCCCCGTGCTATAGTGGTGCAACTGGTGGGGCCCCCCTCTCTGGGGGGGGCTCTCTGGGAACGGGGGTGCCTATTGGAGTCAGCAGGGGAGCTGGCTTCCTGGTAGTGTAATAAGCACCTTGGTCGTTTTCTCTCCATGCCTGCTCCGTCACACTGTCACACATGTAGGATCTTGGGGAGGGGGTCGTTACTGAAGGGTCCCACCTTTGGATGACGTCCCCAACCCCAATTTTATTTTGCATATCAGACATTTTCACTTTTCACATTATCATTTAAGCTGAATGTTTATATGTTGCACTGTTGTTATTATCATACCTGCTGCTATTCCAAACGGACATTATTGAATGTATTAACATCTCGCCTATCTTGGACAATCTCAGAGGCCAGTGAAATGGACCTATACAGTTTTATTCTTTTTCTTTCAAAATTAGTAACTTAGTCTACTTCGAGTTTATTTTGTAATAGCATGTAGTGTTCTGCATAGATTTTAGATTTCTGTAATCCTGAATAATTAGAAAAAAGACATCATTGTTTAACTTGCAGTTTTTTGCGATATACAAATGGTTTATCACTGAGGCCAGATCCATTCTCTTTTGGTAATAGCTTGAATAAACAGAGATAAAAAGTTATTTGATTGATAATTAATAGCTCTGCTGATAACCTAGCCTTGGTCACTAAATTGGTGTGGATACCTGGATTTTAACAGCTGGTCCAGAAACCATCCAGAGGTGAAAGACATAAACCCTGGTAAATAAGCAAATTAGAGCTACAATTATTCAACTAAGAACACTAAATTGATTTCAATTGATTTTGAATAAGTTAAATAATTAACTACAACTCCAGTTCTAGTTAATCATTTATTCATTATCTGCAGGATATCATTTTGCACAACATATTGGTGTTGTCCCTGGGTGGGCCTGAGACTGAAACTTTTGCGGTATGAATAACAAATAAATCATCCAGAGTGCTTTGGGTTAAAATTGCTAATAACATTACTCCTTTTGAAAATAAACCTGGTGTGTTTGCGGTGTTGCAGCTACTGAGTCTAGCAAGTTTGAGTGGACTTAACTGCCAGTTAATGCAATAGAACAATTGGTGAATTTAGACTTCAGCTGCATTGTTTTTTGGTTGCTGCTGTTCTGAAAGCTTGTGGTAGCTTGTGTAATTACAACTACTCAGCTGATCCCATTGTTTTTTTATTCAAATTTTTATTAAGAACAACATATAGAATGTACAGTTGGTCTGTTCACAAAAGGCAGTATAGTCTTGTATAATCTTCCATTCCATTTGTTATATTGGTCCACACAACATACCACCTCGTGTGGTTATCCGGTATTTAGTGTTCCTTTTTTATTTTTTTTGTCTTTCCTTCTCTTCCTACCCGATTCCTCTCAGAGGAGTGGTGAGGAAAAAGAGTGAACAGTGCAAGTGTTTCCTCTGAGTAACTTTTACAAACCGTAAAACAAATGTTCTAAAATTAACTGAGTAGCTAAGGAACAATGGGTGTCACATCACTGTCATTATGTACAAGTCTGGTGTCCAAGAAAGTCCGCCAAGGAATCCAACATTTTTCAAATTTGTCTTGTTCTACTTTCAGTGCAAATGTCAGTTCCTCCATCTTGGAAATGTCTTGAATGATGCTTATCCAATCTTCAAGTGTGGGAGTCTTATCAGTCCTCCATTTTCAAGTGATTGCTTTTTTGTTGGCAATTAGCATTATGTTGAACATATGTTTTATAGAATCCTTTTACACAGTTTGGACGCTTCCCCAAGACCATGGTTTCAAAGTTCAGGGCAAAATTATTCCCAATTACTGTCTCCACACTTTGTTTAATTTTTCCCAGTAGGAAAGTAGCTTTTGACAGCTCGATAAGATATGAAAATGGCTAGATTGATTCGACCCACTTGACCTCCAGAATGTTCTATCGGCATTTTTGCCCCTCTGAGCCGGTGTCCTGAGAAGCATGTAGCAGTCTTCCAAGCAAATTCTTTATACATTAGTGATGATGTACACTTCCAACCGTTATTCAAAATATCTAACCAGTCTTCTATGTGAATTTGGTGTCACCATTCCTTGTCCCATCTCTCCTTGATATATAATGTATCCCCCCCTCTAAGTTTTGTAGTTCATTGTACATTTTGGATGTTAGTTTATTCATGGGGGTTGACTGATATGATTTTAAAAAGATATTCAAAATGCCAACAAATGTTCTGTCTCGTTCATCATTATTTGTTTTTTCTAAGTAGTGCCGGATTTGTAGATAACGAAAGAAATCTCTATTATCAAGACTATATTTTTGCTTAACGTCTTCAAAGTTTCTCAGACAGCCTTTATGATATAAATCATTGTATTTTATTAAGCCCTTTTCTATCTTTTTTTAAAGGTATTGTTTGTTTTATTTGGGATAAAATCTTTATCATATGCTATCAGTGGCGGCTGGTGAAAAATATTTTTGGTGGGGCTGATATAGCCTAGTGTATGTCTCCAAATAATCCGGAATAAGAATTCAAATAAACAATTGGACAATACATACAATTTAACAGTAATGATTT
>NW_015152334.1:55014-57797 GCF_000732505.1 Cyprinodon variegatus
ACACTCTAGAGAGTAAAACTGACATTTATGAGTTAATTTCTAAAAATATATTTTACCTTTCTCTCTTCTTATCAGGGAGGGCGGTGCCCCAGCGCCCCCTATGGGCCGGCCGCCACTGTATGCTATCCATCTGATTAGTAAACAAGACTCTTTATTTTCTTTGACTAATTATGACCAGGTTTTGAGTGCTGTATCTGAACATGGATTGAGTTCTTTCAGATCTTTTATTAAGTCTGTATTTCTAATTGCTGCTTGCAGAGGGAAACCATTAATTGTACATTCAATCTCCTTCCATTTTGCTGTGTAGGAGGAGTCACACATCTTCACCAATGGATTTATTTGTGCTGCTTTGTACTAATTACTCATGTTTTGGAGGGAGAGGCCACCTTTACTTTTACTCAACCGTAAAGTTTTAAATCTAGTCCTTGGCTGTTTTCCTTGCCAAATAAATCTTGAAATCAGTTTGTCAATTTCTTGATCCATTTGCTTCGCATTATTCTCTTCTAAACTCGTCCAGTTTCTTATTAAGTCCCTCCCACTTTTCATTTTGTGGATGATCCTTGTCATTTTTTCCCGACTTGGTCCACATCGATGCTTTTGATCTTTTCAGCCCATGTCGTGGGTGGCTGGATAACGGTGACTCAGAAACCTCGGTTCGCCATATCTTTTGTTGCTTCAGCAGCAGAGTTGTAGACACGTGTGTTGTTTTCGTAGAATACTCTCAGCCTGGCTGGGAACGGGGTTTGGAATCTGATCTTTCTCTCACCGTTTTAACACGTCTGGGGCATAATCGTGATCCACTATGACTCTTCCCCACCAGTGTGAAGCCTTTCTTTTACCAGGCTCGTTTTTAGGATTTCATCTTTAACCTTAGCTTTGGCGAATTTCACAATTATTGAGCGTGGGGGGGCTTCAGGCGGAGCTCTGGGTCCCAGAGAGAGGTGAACTCTTTCAATACTCAGGTCCAGGGATGTCAGTAGGTCCAGTTTATTGCGGAGTAGATTCTCTATGAAGGCTGAAATAGACGGTGAGCTATCTTCAGCGCCCTCAGCGTTGCCTTGGAACCTTAAGTTTTCCCGTCTCGACCTCCCCTTGAGCTCCACCAGTTTAGCCTCAAACTCATCTCGCGTTTTACTTAGCGCAATATCCGCCTCTTAGAGCTACTGAATCCTGTTCTCCGCTTCCTATATATGTGTGTTTCTGCCTCATCCAGCCTTCTGTTCGTGTTCATAATCTCCTCTTTAACCTCTCGGAAGCCCTCGTTATTTTCTGGATGTAATTCTCTTAGCTCTTGGGAAATAATTTGTAGATTAGCTGTCTTGCTAGCTAAATCATAAGCTTCTAATGATGCTTCAGAATCTGAGAGGTTAGCCATACCTTCCTTGTTCGGTTCTTCATCTCTAACATCGACTGTCAAGACATCAGAGAACTCTTCGGTTTAGACTTGGGCATTTCTCAGTTTTAAGATTATTTAATATCCCGTATTTGCAAAAAACCTGTGATTTTTTAAAATATGTCGGGGAGCCACCTGTTTAAGCTATCGCCATCTTGCCTGCTCACCCGGAAGTCCCGAACCCAATGTTTTGACATCCAAATTGTGTAGTGTTCTTTGGCAATATCTCGTGGCATAAACGTGTCTCTTCATCCACACTTTGAATTTTGAATGAAAACCTGGCTGCAGCAAGAGAATTATGTGAGCATAAATGAGGCAACTCCTTCAAGCTATTCAAATTTTCACATCCCCAGAAGTAATTAAAATTAAAATAACTCCAATTGGGTAAAAAAGCTAAAATGATTAAATGTGGTCTTTTTAACATAAGATCTCTTTCAACTAAAAGTAGTAAATGACTTGATTTGTGATAATCACATTGACTTGTGTTGCCTTACAGAAACCTGGCTGCAACAAGAGCATAAATGAGGCAACTCCTTCAAGCTATTTAAATTTTCACATACCCATAGGTTCTGGGAGAGGAGTAGCAACAATCTTTTGGTCTGACTTACTGATTACTCCCAAAACAGTTAATACCTACAACTCTTTTGAACATTTAACCCTTAATTTCCCTGATCCAAATTTCAAAGCAAGAAAACCTCTTATTTTTGTAGCTTTGTATCGTCCACCAGGTCCTTACTCTGAATTTTTAGATGAGTTTTCAGAGTTCCTTTCTGATTTGAAAATAGAAAGCTTGCTCCTTGGTTTAATGCAAAGCTGCGCACTTTGAAGCAAAATGCTATGAAACTGGAGAGAAAATATCGCTCCACAGGCCTGCGGGAATCCTACCTAGTCTGGATCAATAGTTTACTGCTGTATAAGAGGACCCTTTGTAAAGCAAGAGCAGCATATTTCTCCTCGTTAATAGAGGAAAATAAGAATAATCCTATATTTCTTTTTAATCAAGTTGCCAAACTCACCCAGAGCCATAGCTTAGTTGAACCGTACATTCCACCTGCTCTTAGCAGCAATGATTTTATGGGATTCTTTATAAAAAGGATTGATCTTATTAAAAATAAGATCAATCTTATTTTAGCACTCCTCTATCTACGATTGGTTTGTCTCTGGAAGGTGGGGAAGCATCTGAGGTAGTCATGGACTCTGAGCCGGGTTTAGACTGCTTTGATCCAGTTGAACTTTCAGAATTAGCAAAACTATTGTCTTCATCTAAGCCTTCAACTTGGATGTTAGATCCAGTTCCAACCAGGTTATTTAAGGAGGTATTCCCTTTGATCTCCTCCTCCATTTTAGATGTGATTAATCTATCTCTGTTACAGGGATATGTACCAAAGGT
>NW_015152334.1:61825-64470 GCF_000732505.1 Cyprinodon variegatus
GCTCGGAGCTCGTCTGCCTGGCTGTGTGTTTCCTGGACGGGGCCGCCTTTTACAGCTGCTTTTTTTGTCTCTGCTTCTGTCTCCTTGAACCCCAGCCGGCCTAGGTAGGGGTTCTCAGCCTTTTTCTGCTGAAGGTTTCTTCCTATTAAAAGGGAGTTTTTCCTCTCCACTGTCGCTACGAGCATGCTTAGTGTGAGGGATTATAGTTGACTCAATGAGTCGATGCAATCAACTGGTATTCCTTAAATAGAAAACTTTGAATCAATTTGAATGTATGATCTGGTGAACTGTAAAGTGCCTTGAGATGACTTGTGTTGTGAATTGTTGCAGTATAAATAAACTGAATTGAATTGAATTTCCCACTAGTGGGTTTTTTTTTTTTTTTATTGCAGCTGAATGGTGTGAAAAAAGAGTGACTTGTTTTGTGCTGTTACACTTGCTTTCTGTACTGTTGAAAAACGGTGTTTTAATAGTTGGATAGTGGTAAACTTAAAACTGCAGGTATGAAAAAATTCAAGTTTAATTGTGCAGCTGCTGCCAACTTTTACTACTTCTGCAAGGCTTTCCAACACTGCATTATCCATTTTGTGTGCAACAGTTGTTTGTTTAATGGTGTTCTACACATACTCACACATATACACATACATGAGCACACACACACATATATACACACATCATCACACAATTCTCTATAAACTAACCTTAAAGCACAAAGAGAAGGAAAGCAGGATGGAAAGAAAAGAAAAAGAAAACCTCACTTGCAACTTTTTACAGCACACTTATTTCAACCATTTAACCAGAGTTCTTATAACCAGCCTCAGCTCGGTGTGGGTCCGTCTCACAGGGGGTCTGTTCTTAGGAATCAGTTTGTTGCTACAGCAGAGGAACTTATTGGTCTTAGAGTTCGAGGAAGGTTTACTTACAGCTATAAAAGCAGAAGCATCCTCCTGCCGATAGGCCATGACTCAGTAGTGAGGTCCTCACAAAGAGGGAAAAATCCACAGAGCGTTCAGCCTAGGATTTCCCCGTCTCACCCAGTTCAGTGGGCGCTATGCACGACGGGACACAGCGATGCATGACTTTTTACACAGGAAAACAAAAGGTACTTCCAATTACCTTTCTTTTAGCATTTCATATGAAAGGGGCATTTCCTTACAGGTGTGGAAATCCAGGAGGAAGAGGGAGATTGATCTCGCGCTCTCGGTTTTAAAGCTAACCAAGTCCATTAATCCACATTGCCACAACATTCCATTTAATCCTCCAATGGGGAACTTGATAGTTCGTTAGAGGAGGATGCTGTGCTTGGGAGAGCAGGTGTGCGCTTGGGTGAGCTTATTTCTAGCTAGCTAGCTAATGTCATTACAATGTAATCCAACATTGAGAAGTGGACATTTGTTGTATTGTACCATTCTTCTAGTATTCTTGGTTCAGTGTCCATCTTTAACAAAGAGGAGAAGGAGCGAAAACATGCAAAGCAAAGAGCAAAGAAAAGAGATAGATAAAGAATACTAATTGTGATCCATAGCTCATTCTTTTAGGGGTTCTGAATCTGTGGTGCTATGAATCTGGGGCAACAAGGGTGAGGGTGTGTAGCTTGTAATTCTTATTCCCTGCTACGCTGCATGTGCAGTCACAGTAGTGATGATGCTGGAAATAAGGAGAGCCATGGAATGGAGATTTCATATCATCTGTGTGGTAATTTCTATGAATTGTGTTCTGGGCAAATCCAATAGGTATCTTTGCTTTGTGCCAGATCCTTAGTTATTGATCAGATTGAGGTTGATTTCAGTATGGGCTAATATTGAAGAGTTTTCCTGCGGACATGGATTTTGTCTTTCAAAAGCCCACGTTTAACACGGGTTTAAGCCTATAAAAATTAGCTATTTCGGTTATTGGGAGATTAAGCATGAATCTTATTTCTAACCTATCAGAGTTAGCAAAGATTTGAATGGCTACGTTTTGCCAGGTGAGTTTGCAGTGGTTGCAGGCATCAGGGACCATTTAAAGACTTATTTTTTTCCCAGATCTAGAAAGGGGACCAGATGTGTGTGATCACCCTTTTTAGCAAGCTGGTTACAGATGATTATCTAACCTGCATATATCTCTGGCAACTTTAGCGGATATCATGTCAAGTTTTGCCACTTCAGAGGGATCCATCCCGTTTATTGTAATCACAAACGGTTTATGTATATTATGACCTTATGACCTATTACGACCTCCCAGCTGGGCGGAAGTGCATGCAGGCGGCGACGATACCATAAAAAAGGTGGGGTAAGACTGGGGGGCGGCATGCTAGGCTAATCATAACCCATGTAAGAGTTAAGTAAGGCAATTCGGGGGCTGTACTATGTCCTATACTTATAATTATTTATATACATATAAATATTGAAGAATTCATGTACAACACAAGTTAAACTTTTAACACATTTTCTTACACTGTGGGACAATAACAAAATAAGAAAAGCATATTTGCAGTGCCTTTTGGTTAGCACATTTTTATAGCAGTGCTGTGTATGAGCAGCACAGCTACTGTTGCCCTGAGGTGCAATAGATTTTTTTCAAATATGAAATGCTTCAAAAATGTTTTATGATGTGTTAGGAGTAATGAAAGTTTTAAATATAAAATAGGTCAGTATAAACAGAAC
>NW_015152334.1:66764-72943 GCF_000732505.1 Cyprinodon variegatus
TCTCAAGGTTTATTCATAACATGTGACTGTTAAACAAAGTCTGTGTAATTTGTTATGACTCTGACTGCTTTTGATTGTTGTAACTAGGGGGGGACGAACCCTGCCCAGATCAGAACAGAGCAGAATGCTGTGCCATGATGACTGTTCTCTCTTTGCAAAGATGATTAATAAATGTGCCGACTGAGTGAAATCCATCGATCTCCGTTTATTTAACTAGGATGAATAGTTGTATACTTTTTTCCCACGACAATCACATACAGTTAAACACTATACATAAACACAAAAACTTGTTAATTTGTTATTTATTTGTATAATATTGCCACCATGTAATTGTAATACTCTGTTTTGTGTTTTTGTTTTATCAGTCAGGAACCAGTATCCAAGAACATCTGGATTCTATCACAACAAGCACACAGCCCTACCTCCTGGCTATAGGATGAAGTAGGAAATCAGCCCACCAGTTTTTCATCATACTTGACAAAAGTGCCATTGCTTGCAGGTCGGCCTCCTCAATTGGTGCCTTTGACGAACTGTTTAAAGCGCATTATGTTTTTGCAACAACATACAACCCGATGCTGTACAACATGTTCACGTTCATCCAGACCACTGTGTACAACATAGATGTTGGCAAAGTCAAGGAGAGTCCTCGTGTGGCTGAAGTTCGGGCTCGGTTGCTTCATTAGTACTTGAATGGATCTGTTCAGTCATGAAGTGTTTTGTCTGTCAGTCTGAATTACCTTCTGCGAATACTAAGGATTTAGCTTTACAGTACTTGTCTCCACAGGATAAAGAACAAAGAAACAAAATTGAACAGTCCTTTCAAGTATTAGAAAATCCATTCACACCTTTAAATTCAGAAGCAAAACTAAACAAACATTTACGAGAAAAATGGGGACTTTCTGAGCCTGTTCAAAAAGTGCTTGGCACAAGATTTGACAGCAGAAGAAACAAAACTACTGGGACATATGATCAAGTCATTGTAACTGATACATTTGCATATATTCCCATTTTGGAAACACTAAAGAGTATTTTACAAGAAGGTGATACTGCATAAATGTTTAAGCCCAGGTATTTTCCCAGGGAAGGTGTGTATGCAGACTTGAGAGATGCCACTTATTTTAAAGAAAGTCCCCTATTCTCAATAGAAAACGATGCCTTGCAGATTCAGCTTTTTTATGATGATTTTGAAACTGCAAATGTCTTGGGACCCAAAAAGGGTTTGCATAAATTAGGCGCTATATATTTTACTTTAAGAAATTTCTCCCCAATTTTTAATTCATCACTAATTACTGATTATCGCTCTTCTCTACCTTCATGCTCGTTTGGACCGCCAGGTGGCAGTCGTTGAGGGGGGGTACTGTTGGGATCTGGAGGCTTGTCACCTTTCTCCACCAGAGGGAGCCTGAGATCTTCCTCCTGCTTGTCTGGAGGCCTTCTTAAGGAGGAGGAGGCTGACACTTCCCTGCCAGAGTGTTTGCCAGTAATGAACCTGACTTATCCGGTAATCTGTCAACTCCTGGAGAAAACCCTCGTTACCTGGAACCTGCCTGTCTGCCCTGCGCCTTAGCCTCCGTATCCGCCTCCGCCCTCAGCCCTCTGCCTGCCGATCAGCCTCTGGACCCTCAAGGTTCCCCCCCTGCCGGTCAGAATACCCCCTGAACAGTTTTCTTCCCTCCCGTGACCAGCCGGAAGAACCAAGACCCAGTTCACATTTCTCTGAAAACATTGTCAATAAACCTTTTAACTTTTTTCCTGTCTCTGGAGTGTTTCTGCATGTGGGTTAGAAGATTAGACCCCAACATGACAGAACACTCTGGCCAACAAACTAGCCCCGTGGATTCACTCAGAAGGACCTTGGAGCAGCAGCATGTCCTCATTCAAAGCCATGACTTCGCCCTACAAGAGCTAAGTTAACGCTAAGCTGAGTCTAACCGCACTCTGCAAGAGATCACAGGATTTCTACAAAGATCCAGCTCACAGGCCTCTACACCTGCTGCTGAAGCCACTCTGCTTCCGGCTCAGGATCCCAATCCACCTCTCAGGTCAGATAACATAATCCACCCTTCATATTCTGAATTCCGCCCATCCCTCCCAGAAAGATTCTCAGGTGAACCAAGTAAGTTCAAAGGATTTCTGTTTCAATGCTCAATAATTTTTAATCATTCTCCTCAGAGCTTCTCTCAGGATGGAAGAAGGATTTCTTTTATTCTATCGCATCTGTCTGGTAAAGGTTTGGTGTGGGCGGAAGCCAAGTTCTCACCAAAAATTGAGTATGGTTGTACTTATGGTGATTTCATAATGGAGTTCAAGCAAGCCTTCAACCAAGATACAGATAAGACTGCAGACTCCCGTGGATTGTTAGATTTTAAGCAAGGAAACAGAACAGTGGCTGACTTTGCTATTGATTTCCGGATTAAAGCGGCAGCTTCCGGTTGGGGATAAACAGCGCTTAAGAGCGCCTATTTTCACTCTCTAGATGAATCAATTAAAGACGAGTTGGCGACTTTAGATGAACCGAATACCTTGGAAGATCTGATAAGTCTGACTATCTGTTTAGATAATAGGTTGCGAGCCAGATCCGTAGCCAGATCCAAGAGCCGTATTTTCCCAGTCACAATGCTTCCTGAAAAATCCTTTGAAAGAACTAATTAAGTTTCCTCTTCCACAGTGCACACTGAAGCCGAGCCCATGCAGATCGGTCACACCAGACTCACCTCAGAAGAAAGACAAAGGAGATTCAAACAAAACCTCTGCTTATACTGTGGAGAACCCGGACATTTTGTTTCCACCTGTCCCTCTAAGGTAAAAGCAGGGGTCTGCCAGAGGAAATGAGGAGTCTGGCGGACTATCTTCAAACTGAAAATTCTCCTCGACTTCTGCTACCCGCTACTCTGTTTTTTAAGGATTAGTCCCTCACTTTGTCGGCTATGATTGACTCTGGTTGTGAAAGAAATCTAATCGACTCCAGTTTGGTCAAACAATTAAATATTGAAACAACTCATTTGACTAAATCCCTGAGAGTTTCAGCGCTAGATGGAAAACAACTACCTCATTTTTTAATCTCCGGAAATCATAGGGAAACCATATTGTTTTATGTTTTTCCTTCAGCAAGCTCACCAGTAGTTTTGGGTTTTGATTGGCTTCAACTCCACAACCCACATATTAACTGGTCTAAAAGACGTGGAGTCCTGGTCTATTCCCTGTCATTGTTCCTGCCTCCGCACCGCCGCCCCTCCGACTCAGTCGCTGGCAAACCGTCAGAAGGCTGACCCCCCCGATCTCTCTATCATACCTCCAGATTATCATGATTTGGCTCCTGTATTCGGTAAAACTAGAGCCCTTTCTCTCCCTCCGCACCGCCCTTATGACTGCGCCATTGATCTTTTTCCTGGGGCCCCACTCCCTAACAGTCGGCTTTAAAACATCTCCAAACCTGAGAGGGAGACCATGGAGAAATATATCAATGAGTCACTAACCGCTGGAATAATCCGACCATCCTCTTCTCCACTCTGAGCCGTTTTTTTCTTCGTCAGTAAATAAGACGGATCTCTACGACCCTGTATTGATTACCGAGTGTTAAACCAAATAACTATCAAGGAAAAATATCCATTGCCCCTGTTAGCTTCAGCTTTTGAACCGGTTCAGGGTGCCACTGTATTCACCAAGTTAGATCTGAGAAACGCTTACCACCTTCTCAGAATCCGTGAAGGAGATGAATGGAAAACTGCCTTCAAAACACCTCTGGGGCATTTTGAATATCTGGTAATGCCTTTCGGTCTGTCTAACGCCCCTGCTTGTTTCCAGGCACTAATGAATGATGTTTTGAGAGATTTTTTAGATGTTTTTGTTTTTGTCTACCTAGACAACATCCTGATCTACTCCAGAACCATCTCTGAACATCAGAAACATGTTCACTTAGTGCTGCAAAGACTTTTGGAGAATAAATTGTTTGTCAAGGCTGAAAAATGCGAGTTTCATTGCCCGTCTGTTACCTTTCTGGGATTTGTGCTCGAGGGCGGGCAGGTGAGGCCATCTGAGGATAATATCAAGGCGGTTCTTGACTAGCCCAATGCTGAAAACAGGAAACAACTCCAAAGGTTTCTGGGGTTTGCCAATTTCTATCAAAGGTTCATCGGAAATTATAGTCAAACGGCCCAACCTCTGACAGCTTTATCCTCAGCAAAAAGAGCATTTCACTGGTCTTCTAAGGCTGAAGCAGCTTTCAAAAAACTTAAGACTCTGTTTTCCAACACACCCATCCTCATTCAAGCTGAGCCCTCCAAACAGTTCATCTTGGAGGTGGATGCTTCTGACTCAGGGGTGGGAGCTGTTCTGTCCCAAAGTTCTGAATCTGATCAGAGGACTCATCCTTGTGCATTCTTCTCCTGCAGACTCACCCCTGCTGAACGAAATTACGACGTCGGTGATAGAGAACTCCTCGCCATAAAACTGGCCTTGGAAGAATGGCGGCATTGGCTGGAGGGCGCAGAGCATCCCGTTTTGGTATGGACAGATCATAAAAATCTTTCTTACATTCAATCAGCCAAAAGATCAAATCCCCGTCAGTCCCGCTGGTCATTATTTTTCTCCCGATTCAATCTGATCATCTCCTACCGCCCTGGGTCTAAGAACATTATACCTGACACTCTGTCCCGTCTTCACGCTCGTGATGAACATGAGACACCAGCTAGAATTTTACCGGCAAGTTGTACTGTCGCCACAGTCTCCTGGGAGACTTCGGACCTAATTAAACAAGCAAAGACTTCTGAACCAGATCCTGGCACAGGTCCGCCTAATAAAACTTACATTCCATCTACAGTGAGGTCTAGATTATTCCATTGGATGCATACCACTAAGTTCTCAGCTCATCCTGGAGTCAGTAGAACCGTGGCCCTGATTTCCCGTCGGTTTTGGTGGCCTTCGCTACATAAAGATATCAAAGAATTTGTTCTAGCCTGTCCAGTTTGTGCCTGGAATAAACCATCTCATCGGCCTCCCTCTGGTCTCCTTCATCCTCTGCCTATTCCCAAACGCCCTTGGTCACATATCGCCATAGACTTTGTTACTGGGTTACCTGCATCCAAGGGCATGACCACCATTTTCACAATCGTCAATCGATTTTCTATGGCCTGTCATCTCATTCCGCTGAGAAAACTTCCCACAGCTTTTCAGACAGCTCAACTACTGGTTAAGCACGTTTTCAGACTACACGGCATCCCACAGGAGATTCGGTCGGACAGAGGACCACAATTCACTGCCCAGATATGGAAAAATTTTTGTTCTGCCCTTGAAGCTAAAGTCTCTTTAACTTCTGGTTACCACCTCCAGTCGAAGGGTCAAACCGAGCGAATGAATCAAGAGCTGGAGTTCACTCCCAGATGTTTCACGTCCACCAACCCCGCTGACTGGAGTCAGTTCCTGCATTGGGTGGAGTATGCACATAATGCTCATGTTTCTTCTGCTACTGGTCTCTCCCCCTTTGAGATCTCATTAGGATACCAGCCTCCGCTATTCCCAGCTGATGAGGAAGAGATTTCAGTCACTTTTGTCCGACACCACATCTGCCGGTGCCGTACTACCTAGAACAACACTGTAGCAGCTCTGAACCGCTTATCTGAACAAAACCACCGATTCGCGGCCCGGAGAAGACGCCCAGCTCCCACCAATTCGCCGGGACAGCAGGTTTGGTTATCAACCTGAGACATCCCTTTAAAATCCATGTCTCGAAAACTGTCTCCTCGTTACATTGGCCCTTACAGGATCGAGTCTGTCATCAGTCCCTCTGTTGTCCGTTTGCATCTTCCTTCTTCTCTCCGCATCCATCCCACTTTTCATGTCTCCAAGATTAAACCCGTCCTGACTAGTCCACTTTGCCCTCCTTCCGACTCCCCTCCTCCCCCCCGTGACATTGATGGGCATCCTGCCTACACCGTTCGCCGGGTCGTGGACTCCCGTCGTCGGGGCCGAGGTTGGCAGTACCTGGTTGACTGGGAGGGTTACGGCGCGGAGGACCGGACGTGGGTTCCTGGTTCGTTCATTTTAGCCCCTTCACTTATAACCGATTACCGATCTTCTTTGCCTTCTTGCTCGTTGCTGCCTCAGCAAAACCTGAGCCAGCTTCTCTTATCTGTTATCTGATTTTTGTGAACAAGTCTGACCCTGTGTTTTTCTGCCTCCCA
>NW_015152334.1:73717-75286 GCF_000732505.1 Cyprinodon variegatus
ATTTGTCTTTGGAATTCACTTCAATATTTCAACACAGCAAAGAACTTCTCTGTTGATATAATGCATGATATTTTAGAGGGGGTTGGTCAGTTTGAGGCGAAACTGATTCTGAAGTACATTCAAAGTAACTTACTAAGTGCTGAACAAGTGGCCGGTAGAATACATGCATATGATTATGGTTTCAGCCAGCAGCGAAACCGTCCACCTCTGCCAACAGATAAGTTAAGGGATGGTAGTAATGACCTGGGACTAAATGCCATACAATCTTGGTGCTTATTACGCAATATGTCTTTGTTATTTGGTGATTTGATTGAAACAGATGACAAACATTGGGATCTTTTAATTTTGCTTTTACAGATTGTCAATATTGTATTTTCTCCAGTCCTGTCAGAGGGCATGACCATATACCTCAAACATTTAATCATCAATCATCATCACTTGTTCAAGCAAATATTTCCTGAAATAAACCTCTTGCCAAAGCATCATTTCATGATACATTACCCTCGTAGCATAAGGAAAATCGATCCCATTTTACACACATGGTGCATGTGTTACGAAGCTAAACATAATTTCTTCAAACAACAACTAAAGAGTTTTAAAAACATTACAAACACATTAGCAAAAAAGCACCAAAGTTATATGGCACTTTTTCGTGAATCTTTTGGCAAGGAAAAATTAACTTTAGGTCCAGGAAAGATGGTGACTCTTTATGAGTTAAAACAGGGCACAGCAATTGCTGCAAAATTTGGAACAGTTTTGTCAACCAGTGTATTTTCTGCCAAATGGATCAAATATCACAGTACAGAATACCGTCGTGACTTTCTTATATGTACTGAAGTAACATGTGAGATGCCTGTTTTTTGTAAGATGAACGTGATGGCTGTAAAAGATGACTGTCTTGCTCTGTGGAAAACTGATGGAAACCTTGTGTTTTGATAATCATTACCATGCCTTTAAGGTCAGGCTGCATCCAGATAATGTTTTAAAAGGGTTGCACGTAAGTGATTTATTTTTCTTTTAACCTTTTGATCTTCAAATGAAGTTTGGTACGACAGATAACGCCCTATATGTTGTTCCATATTGTCATTTTATGCAGACCTAGGGTCAGTTTTCTTAAGTGTTTGTGTTCAACGTCATATAAGCTGTTCATCTAGGGCCCAGTAATGGAGCAGCAGGCACAAATTTTTGTGCATATGAATACGTTGCATAAGGATACCTGGCACGGGAGGTACACCTATTGCATGACAATTCACTTTTTTTCTTTTTCTATCTTTTTTAATCCTGCATATTTTTTTTTATTTTTATTTGTATTTAACCTTTATTTAACCAGGAATGTCCCATTGAGTTAAAGTAACTCTTCTTCCAGGGAGTCCTGGCCAAGAAGGCGGCTTAAAAAGTTACATTAACATAAAACCACAGGAGACAAGACAACCACAGATACATATCATCTAGGCAAAATTAAACACAACACAACAAGATTGGGCATACACATACAACCAAAAAGCAAACGAGTATATGAGTATAGTACAAGTATAAGCAAGTATAAGCAATGAGTATAGTACAAGTATA
>NW_015152335.1:0-14871 GCF_000732505.1 Cyprinodon variegatus
TGTGCAACCGGGAGCACAACAAGTCGTAGGCATTGTTAAGATTCCAAAAATACACTAACTAAAAGTACTGATTTTTGCTGCGAAGTAGACAGTCTAATTCTCTGTGTATTGGCGCTTTTTAAACAACCGAGTGATGCATTACCGCCACCACATGGTCGAAAGCTGCACGCAGTCCCACGGCCCTTGCGGCCCACAGGTGCAAAACTGACAGATTTTTGCGGCCCACAAGGGGGCGCTGGCGGCCCAACTTTGGGCCGTGGCCCTATGGTTAAGAATCACCGCTTTATATGTTACCTTATCTTGAGAGGAGAAACTTCAGTTAAACTGCTTTAGATGTCCTCAAATACTCAGATTATCTAAAGGTATTCCCATTAGAGCAGACATATACTAGTATTCAAGTTATTCTACCTGTGGTTGAGATATAAATGTATATTATAAACAAATGATTATTCTAAGATTGTATTTTATTCAGCAACATTTTCAATTATCTTGCCACTAAAATGTGCTCTATAAATAAATTTGCCTTATCAGGACCTCAGTGCTTTACCCTGCAGTTAGTGAGTATTTATTCAATGCAATTCTTGTTGGAAGTTGGGAACTAAAAATTAAGGAGGTCAGGTACAAGTAGACTTATTGCAGGTATAGACTTTATGATCAAGAAGAAAAGAACAATAATCAGGTGTTCATTGCAGCAGGAACCAAAGTGGACAATTTTCCTATAAATTTTGTCAAAGTTGATGGTTTTAATTAGATCTTTGATTTTAAAAGAAAATAGATTAATCTGTATTCATATATTTTTTTTCATATCTAACATAAGAAATATTATTTTCTAGGTTCTCCAGCTTCGGGTCCAGAGACATCATCTTTTGTCCTTAAAAGATAAGGCAATGCCCAATGATGCAAACATTGCATAATGATGGCATCAAAGGTACATATATTGTGTAACTGATTGATTAAACAATGCAAACATTGTATGAAAGGATGGACATAGAAATATAGTTGAATATTTTTCTGTTTATTTAATTGTCTCAACAAATGGCAGCTATCTAATTAGGGCTCTGAGCAACAATATCTAAAGACGCCAAAAACAATCAGCCCTTTCCTCAGTCTCTGCATCTAAATAAAGCATCAAATGTATGTCTTGAATTAAATGTTTTACATTCTTTGGATTTTGCATTCAAATAATTTTCTGACAGCAAGAGGTTTAAAAAAATGACAATATTATTATAGCTTTTTCATTTGAGTAGTTCAGTTGAATCTAACACAAAAGAAAATGTAATGCCATATAATATCAGGAAGGATATGATGATATTTTCCGGAAGGTTTTTAATTTCATATGTTTTAATTTTAGGAACAAAAATATCATGAAAGATGCAGTTTGCTACTTTGTAGATGACAAATAGTTTTCCATTTAACAGGCATAAAGTTATTGAATTCATAAAGTTATTACATTTGTATTAATTTTTTACAATTGTTGACCTTTTAAAGTAATGTTATTATTTTTTTTTTTTATATATATACATATTCTTTGTGAGCAATGTATAGGTGTTGCTAAGTTGGCATTTTTGTCTTGAATTTGTTTTTTTGCTTTTTGATGAAAGGACTTAAAGGTCCCATATTATGCTACATTTGAAAATAAAAAATAATAACAATGAGGCCCCTGAAGCATGTTTTTGCTGTTTGTGCAGAAAAACTTCTCTCAGATCCCCGACCTGAAGGCAACATCCTGCAACCATGACAACCAGCCATAGTTTATAAAGATGGTGGTTAGAAACAAGGAACAATACATAAGATAAATTCCAGACCTGCAGCTACAGATCACTCTGGACAGCTTATAAGCGACAACAACACACCACAGGTACAGGCTGATGAAAAATGCTCATTGCCATTTATTTTATGGCAATATATACATATTATGTTTATTCCATCTGAAATAAAGACAAATCTCACTCTGGTATCTATTCTCCCTGGCTGATGTTTGAATGTTGGTGGTGCTTTCACACTCGTGGGAGCATAAGAAGGACTCTACAACCAACACAAGTTGCCCAGGTAGTGAAGCTAATCCTGATGGCACTTAAATGAGAGCTCTGGCAACGATTGCTGTGTCTCCCAGCTTAGTGTTCAGAGGCTAGAGGTGCTACCAGAAGACAGGGCAATACACCAGGAAAAGTGGAGGAGGCAGTAGGAGGGCAACAACCCAGCAACTGAGTTGTAGAATCCTCTCCCTATAGATATTTAATTCTCTGTGAAAACTAGCCAAGCATTCTTTAATAAAATCCTCATCAAAGGACAAACAATGTTTGTTTTTTTAAAACCTAATTTGGCTAACAAGCCTAAACTAAACTAGCCCCACCCGCCAGCGGCCAAAATCATTTTCATCTCCCCTTTAGTCTGGTTTACCAGGCTACAGTGAACATAAAAACATATTCCCTCTACATTTATTTTTTTATGCATTTATTACATAGAAATCTGCAAAGAAAATAGTTCCGAAGCCATTTTGATCAGAAGTAAAAATTTAAAATGTAAAAAAAGGAATAATTAACTGTGCTAAAAGTTAGTTTGATAAAATATATAATTTACCCAATAGAGAACTTTTCATAGAGGAATAACAAAAATATCAACACACCTGCAAAGTCAATTTTTAATATTAAAGATAAAGCAAGGCAGGTTGTAGAGAACAGTTTAGTAAGCAGTGGCAAAATAGAAGCAGTGAAAGTAAAGCTGGACAACAAACTTTAACAAATAATGTTTCATTCAGCAGCTAAAACAGAAGTCAAAGGCCAATCTAAACCAGGTTTTTCAACCTTGATATAAACTAAATGGGCTTCAAGCATTTATGCAGTTTTCTCAGAGTTTGTAATCAGTCAGCACGATGCAAAACATTGTAGTTCAATATCTGACAGCTAGAGGGATTCATGCAGTGACAGATGATCAGATACAATTAAAACATATAAAACATAATAAACTTGCACAGTATCTAACTCATCCAATTGTTGTATTTTTCATTTTATTAAATTAATCTGAATCCCAACCTTTAATGTCAAGCAAACATTTTAATCAAAATAATATACAGCATTCTTCTGACACATTTCAGATGTATAAGCTTAGTCTGTCAATGTTAAAATTGTTTGTTTATATCAATCCTGATTTATTTATTTCAACAGGAGAAAACACAGAAACCAGACATGAACTGAGAATAAAATATGTTTGACTGCAGATAAACTCCACTGGTTGGAAGAATTATGTACTGATGAAAAGTTACGATATAAATTGGTTACAAAACAATGAAAAAAAGTGATATCATTTTTATCATCTTAACATCACTCCTTTTTATTCAAAAGCATTTAATGTAAAGTGGTGCAATAATCATTATGTTTAATTAAACAATTAAATGTAATCAATTATAGAGAGAAGAAGGCCTTCTTCTTGTTACAGAACAACATTTATTCAGGAACCTAAAGAGACAAAAAGACAAAGAATGAACTTTAATTCAATACATTTAATTTATTAAAATGAGCTACAGAACCCAATACAGCTTGTCAAATTAATATGCATTTTTTTTTTTTTTTTATTCCCTTTTAACCGAGGATTAAGTAAAATAAAAATTGCCAGGTATCTAATTTGTTGCTCCTGTTTCTATTTATTTTATATATTTATTTAGTTATAAGATGACTGTGTTGAGCTTCCTGTGAACATCTGGTATGTTTGTTTCTGGAGGTTTTTCCTTCTGAACATTTAGATTAAACTGAAATAAAAGAAGAATCACTGAGCTCTAATGGCATCTCTTAAGAAAAGGTTATTTATTTAGCTTTTCAATCTGTTTATCTACGGTAAACTGTTTTCACTAACAGATCTCTGGCTAAGAAGTTTTCCCTTTTTCAACCAGATGTAGCTTCTTAACATCAGTAGGCTGAGCTCCCACTATTAACTGTAGCTTCAGAATTTTAGTTATTAAACTTCTAGGTGGTTTTGCTTGAAAATACCAGTTAAAGGCTTATTTTATTTTTTTCGTTTTCAACAACATATTTGGCTACTCCTTATGATCTATAAGGTTGTTCTAAAATGTTGTTCTTAAATTTTCTGAAAAACAATGTAGGTTTCTTTGTAACATTTCAATATGTTTTAGATGTCAAATAATCTAACGTCATCATCAAAGTAAAACAACTAAAAAAAAAGGTTCAAATTTATCAATACTCGAACAAAGTTTTCATTTATTTATCAGGGTTTATTCATTCTTATGATCCTGAGTCTAAATTTAGTCCAAATTTAGACCATTAAGTCTTTCTTGTTTTAAACTAGGTGATAATCTTCAGGTCTAAATCACAGCATCACATCAAAATGTCATTGATTCATGTCTAAAGGAGGTTTATATGTAACTTTAACATTTAAATCACATCTACTTCTCACTGGGTAAAATTCAACAACAACAAAAAAACAAAGAAAAAAGGAGTATAAAATTTAAGTCTCACCTTTTTTCATCATGTACAGAATGCATGTGAACACAACACAGAGACCAAGAACAGCAGCTTTCAAAGCAATTAAATAGACGATCCCAGAGGTTTGATTTACTGCGGTTATGGCTGCTGAGAGGAAAGAACAGGTCAGTCTCAGTGGATCAGACAGCTGCAGCTGATCCAGAATGCTGCTGCCCGTGTCCTCACTAAGACTAAGAAAGTAGAGCATATCACCCCAGTTCTAAAGTCCTTCCACTGGCTCCCTGTATCTCAGAGAATAGACTTTAAAATACTTCTGCTAGTCTATAAATCTCTGAATGGCTTAGCACCTAAATACATCACAGACTTGCTATCAGTGTATCAACCCTCCAGACCACTCAGGTCTTCTGGCTCCAGCCTGCTCTGCAGACCTAGAACCAGAACTAAACATGGAGAAGCAGCATTTAGTTCCTATGCTCCACTTATCTGGAACAAACTTCCAGAAAAATGTAAAAGTGCGGAAAGCCTGAGTTCCTTTAAATCAAGACTAAAAACACATTTGTTTAGGATTGCCTTCCACTGTTCTAGTTAAACAGTTCAACTAAAACATATTTTCTTTAATCCAACTGTTTTTAATATTCTTTTTTTTTGGTTTCTGCATTTTTTATTTTATTTTTATTTATTTATTTATTTTCCTACTTGCTTTGATTCTGTTTTATCTTCCTGTATTTTAATCATGTAAAGCACTTTGCATTGTCTTTGTACTGAATTGTGCTATACAAATAAATTTGCCTTGCCTTGCCTGTGGGTTCCTTTTTCCTTTTAGCTCAGCTTAGCTTTGTAATCCACTGTTGCTGTTTTTCTTTTTTTAAATGCAATTTCAACATGCAACATAGCAGGTACTATAACTGAATGTAAACACCTGATTTTGATATTTGCATGTGAGAAACTCAGGGCAGATATTATTAGTAGTTTATCAATTTTATTAAGGCGTTAGTTGTTACCATGTGGCCAAGTTATTCAGTAGAAGGAGTCTCAAATCAGAGTTATTGTTTCTTTGTGGTAATAGATTCAACCTTAACCCTCTTTTCCATAGTGAAAATGTGAGGAGAATCAAGACTCTCCTGTTTTCTCTGCTGTTTTTAAATACAAAATAATGATTACAATAGTTGCCCTTATTTTTGCAGTATTTGTATTTTGAAGTTCTAGCAGGTGGTTCTAGCCATCAGGTGGTTTCTGAAAGTTACAAGGTACTTTAAAATTACTCTGAAAAATACACAGAACTCTTCTGATTTTTGTATTTTTGAATAGTTAAGTACTTTTTAAAAGCATTTACTTTTGAATACTTAAGTAATTTTAAAAGGGATTTCTTTAATACTTTTACTTGAGAACTGTAGATGTTTGACCAATAACTTTTATTTAAAGAAATAAAATCAAGCACTGATAACTGCAATCGATTGTACATTAATAACAGCAAATTGTTTGTCTTTATCGTTTTATTTTAGGATTCAGACGCAGATAATGTGTCTTCTGACTAGTTGATTTTAAAAACTCTCACATCTGAATTTCCACCTGGCGATACAATAAAGCTATTCCTTATTTCATTTAAACCTTAAAAATTAATCGTAAGTCTAACAAACAATCATAGCAGAGAGAGGTTTATAACCATAAGATACTGACCTTTGTGGCTTTTTAACCCAATTACTTACCTTCATTGTTCCTTTTTGGATTTTCCAGTCTGTGGAAGATGCTAATACCAGAGAACTGAAACACACATTCATAGTTGGTCCAGTCTTCAGGTGGAACAGAAGACAGATCTATGTCTACAGTCATCTGGAAGGTTCCATCATTGTTAGGGAGGATCTCTCCTCTATTTACACCATCATGGATCTCTACTCGATCTATACTCCAGAACATTTCTGCTCTGTTGGGGTAGAAACCTGTAGCAAAGCAGCTGATTGGAGAGGAGGAAGACTTCTGGAGGATGGAGACTGATGGAAGATCTGGAGAATAAATAAAATGTCTTTCTTTTATAGCTTTAGACACAGTTTGTGCTGCAAGTTTCTAAACACAATAAACATTTTAATAAAAAGACCAAAAAAATTATTCTAAATTAGGTATAATACAGAAATTAATACTGAAACTGCTAACTGACATTACAACACAGTAAAACATTAAGGAAACAATAAGTGAAATGTGAAATGTAGCTGTTTCTTTCAAACCACATGATGTTTAGTAATACCTTCTCTCATCAGAGAGCTCCTCCCATAGCTCAGATACTTCTTCAGCCATTCAGGACACGTCTGTGTTAAGTAGGACCGCTCATTCTCTATAGCAGCTCTATTATTATCCCACTTGTTTTTGGTGATGACAGCCTGTTGTACTGGAGCGATCCATGTCAGTGTCTGCAGGTCCAGAAAAAGGAAATCTTCTCCATCGTAACCAATCTGATCATAACCTTTAACCTCTCCAGTCTCATCATCCCACTCACAGCCGTACATCTGCTGATAGACGTGAACTCCTGAGACAAAGAGACAGTGACTTTAAAATATAATTCTCTAATTTCTCTCCAATGAGTCAGTTTGTCACATGTTAGGTTTTAAAGGGATAAATTACTGCTTTCTGTTTAAAATGTTTAAAGAAGTAGATTTTAAGAGAATCTGATCAAACCTCCAGTCTGTTTGAATCGTTGCTTAGCGATTTCTATATTGGCTTTGAAGACTTGCTGTTTTCCCAGACATGTTGCAGTTTCCTCCTCCCAGTAATTTGGATGTTCTGAGCTCACTTCTTTCATCCATTCCTGTTTAGGAACGTTTATGTTGGTTCTGCTGTCACAGTAACTGATCTGAACATCATCCACCAACCCAACAGACACGTATGAAGGGAAGTCTGGGACTCCAGAAGATGCTGTGTAGAAATACCTCAAAGAGTGGATCACTGTGAGGAAAAGCAAAGAGCTGTTTTACCATCCCTCTATTGTCACTCATAACCTACAGAAACCCCAGAAAACACATTTTTCACATGTTTTTGATTATAAATTTGTCTGAAATTCACATCAAACAGATGCATCTTGTATCTCCATTAGCTTACTTCCAAACACGTCTGACCATTAAAATGTTACTTATTTACATTATTGTTGTTTAGTAGGCTCAGAAGTAGGATGTACAGGAAGCTGGGATGAGCAGCTCCTCCTTAAAAAAACACAGAAACCGTCCGACAGAAAAGTGTTAACTATCTGACTCCATATTTCTTTTATTAATGTCTCAATTAGTTTTATTTTTCTGCAGAGATTCTAATCTAAACCTCTTTAAATTGATTTTCACATATTGCAGCAGTTCATCAATGATTTTGGTTAAATGGGCTCATTTATTTCTGTCCATTGATCTTAAATTAAAAAAAAGTGACCACATCACATTAATGTGTAAATATTAACAACAAAAAGTGTCTTCTCTTTGTACAGGAAGTGCCAGTAAAGAGTTTAGTATCAGTTTCTAAAAAGACAATTAAATCAGGTCACATGGTTCTCCACAGGAAGACTAAACAAGTTAAATACACTTTAATATTTAAATGTTCATTATTCTTTAAAGTTTTTATTTCTATTTCTCTAGAAACACTACAGTAAAAAATAAACGTAAGGATAACTATACCAAATAAAGTCAGCAACGTCCATTATGCAAAGCCCATTGCTACAGAGTAACAACAGGGCTGTGGGCACATATGCTGCCATTTTGGATATAAATAACTCAGAAAGATAATGTTAAATAATACTGATGATAATATATATGACAAAGTAATAAATAAGTAAGGAAAAAACTAAGAGCCACTTCTGTGTTTGATTTTAATATACTTTATATATTAATTGGTGGATAAAAAATGTCAACACTCAGGGTTTCCCACCAAGAACCGTCATAATTAAAACAACAGAGACTAAATAACTTAGTCTGATTATAATAACATTGATGTTTATCTTTAAATTGTCCATCTCACCTGCCGTAGCCTCCTGTAGATATAATCCGACTAGAATCAGAGAGATAAAAGCTGCCATTTCAGCCATGCTGTCTGTCACTTTCAGGTCCGTTTTACTTTGTTCCTCTTTCATGTGAAATGAGCTCTTGTTCTCTCAAAACTTTATTTAAAGCTGTGCTTTTATCTTACATATAAGGGAACAAAAGGATGTTGGCTAATTTTCTTTTGAAATAAAGAGATAAGCAACTGCTTTGCAAAAGTGAAAATAAGTAAATATAAAATATAGCAAGAGAAAAAATATATATAAAAAATAAGAAAGATTAAAAAAGAAAATGAATGTATTAAAAGCATTTAAAGTCTGTAGAGCCTTTTTACTGACAGTCGCAGCTTCTGTCATGTTTGCAGTTAGAATCTTTAACCTCCATGTAGAAACTAGGAGACCATGGGAAAATAGATCCGGTTTATTTAACTCAAACATGTAGAAGATCTGTTTTAAGCCATATTCTGTGACCTATATCAATCATATATAGGGCTCATAAATCCTGTTTCAGACTCTCTTCAGCCTAACCTCTCAGTACTCATAATTATCCAGGGCAGACAAAATATTTGTTGAAGCTTCTAATTCATAGAAATAAAAACTTTTAAAAAGCTGGAAAGTTAAGAAGGTACCAAGGCAATAAATGTGATTCTGAGTCCAAACATCTATGATTAGTTTCCTCTGTTCAGAGGTTGGATTAAGCCTCAGACAGGCAGATGGATAAAGGGTTAAGTTATCTGTGGAGCTCAGAGGGGCGTTTTTTTTGTTTTTTTTTCCACCAGGGGGCAGAAAGGTTCCCCTTGAGGTTATGAGCTGAATGTGATTTGTTGCTGTTCCTGTTATGTCGTTTCTCAGCAGGGCAGTCTAAATGTGATCATCTTGTTTCTTCGTTTAGACTTTCTGCACACATTATTTGTTGGAACTAAGGTTGATAACTCCTTTAAAAATAAAAAAAAAGCCACACCTCCACATTGTCTTCCAGCTCACCACCATCGGTTTGGTTTTTATATCTTTCTTTTAAGTGTGAAATGTTTTGGTAAATTTTGACTTGAACATGAATTTAATTAGATGCATGGGTCGACTTTTGTTTCGAAATACAGTTCATTTTTCCAAGAGATGATTGGCAGCCCTAGTTTGGACACAACAGAATCTCTTCCACTTGTAAAGGTGTCCCCAGGGGACTGATCCATCTGTCTTTTTTATTGGCTGTGTTTAAAGTGGATCAGATTTGAAAATTGGACATTTGTTTATTTTAAATTTCCCAGTCTCCTCATAACTCGATGGAGAATAAAAAGGAAGATGTTGACCCTGCGAGTTGATGTATGGCCAAAGTGGATAAAAAGGAAAACTAGCTATTGGAAAAGGAAAATAAAAAAAAACATTAACCTGGAATATCTGCCATCATTGACCCTGACTTTCATCAGTACATTTAGCAATAGAAAATACCACAATTTAATTTAATGTCATTAATTTGACTAACAAGCTAATATCCCGTTTTTGTACATATTTTTCAAGAACATGTCAGTACCGATTGGTACTCAGGACTCAACTCAGGGAAATAAAGTCAAACAGTCATTTAATGCATTACTGCACAAAGAGTGGAGCAACTGGCACCAATCTCAAAAAACGAGGAGACAAATAACGGCAGGCTAAGGGCTGAGGTTTGAGCTGAGCAGGCAGAAGGAGGGAACCAGGAGGGTTCAGAGGCAGACGGCAGGCAGAGGGCTGAGGTTTGGTTCTCCAGGGTTCTGCTGAGATCAGGCAAACCGATTTCCAACAGGGAAACTCTTCTGGAGATTTCTGGTTTCTAGCAGGTTCAACCTAAGGGAAGCAGAGGAAACAAAAAGGTTCAGGTTCAGGTTTAGTAGTCTGAAGACTAGACAGGCAGGTTGGCTCAGGGTTTGCTGTACCGTGACTGACTAACACTCTGGCACTGGAGTGTGGTCCTCAGCCCACTTAAGTACTGGTCTCTTGATGAGCAGATGAAGAACAGCTGGTGAAGTCAGCTCCAGCCTCAGGAGATCCAGTACGCCCTCTGGTGGAGAAAGGTGGACAGAAAAAAAACCCCAGATCCCAAATAGTAACAGAAAAATCCCCAGGAAGGGATCCTCGGCACCCTCTGGTGGGCAAGCCTCAGGATCCCAACAAGCATCTCATTATATTGAGATAGTATCTCATTATATTGAGATAGTATATCATTATATTGAGATACTACAGTATCTCAATATATTGAGGTACTATCTCAGTCCATCTTTAAAAGCCTCCGATCTGCTGGTCTGCTTCTAAGTGTGCAGGTGGCGGATGCGCTTTCTGACTTCATTCGGATGACCCGTTTCAACCACCTCCAGCCCCTCCTCCACCATTGCAGCAAAAGCTTCATCGGGTTTCATCATTCCCGGACTCTTATCGCATTTCCCGTCTCATCTTAACCGGTCCGACAGAATATGGCCATGTTGAGCCTGGTTCTGCCAAAGGTTTCTTCCCAATGGGGAGTTTTTCCTCTCCACTGTCGCTCCATGCTTGCTCATCATGGACAGGTTCTCTCAACCTGTGTTATCCAAACTGGACTTCCATCTTCCAGGTCCCTGAGTGAAGCTCTAGTATAAGCCCACGCAGTCCACTGGATCTCCCTATAAAGCTCAGCAGACCGTCTCGCTAACCAGCAGTCTACAGACTGACCAACTTCATCTATCTCCACTCCACCACCAGTTTCAGCCCTATTCATTACTCCTGTTCATCCATATCTAGAAAAAATTAAGCTCTATGTTTCCTGCCGAGGTCTGAGTGCCAAAGTGTAATTGTGTCAATAAATTTCTTCTAATTGTCTTTTCCCTTCGAGTGAGTTTTTCAGATTGAACTACACTTTATCCCTGTTTCTACATTTTGGAGTTTAACATGTTGAGTTGAAATGAAAGTTTCTAAGAGTTTCACATAGTTTTTCTGCACCTCTGTCTTCAGGACTGTCAATGGGAATGTTGAAATCTTCAACAATAACAAATCAGTTGTATTTAACACATCACATTTAAAAGGTCATCAGAATCGTATATACTGCATGTACATTTTCTGGAAAATGGCTCAAACTGGAATTTTTATCTAGAGAATTAAATATTCTAGAGTTAAATTTGCATAGAAAGACCTCAATTAAACTTCAGTAAATGTAAATTTAAAACAAGAAAAAAAACAGCAGTTATAATCTCATTAAGGTGAGTGAGATAAATCCATGGGATGGGTTTTAATGAATAAAGTTTTCCTATTAATAAGTTGGTATAATGAAATATTTGTATGTCTGCATTAATAAATCCAGTTAAGCATTTTTGAGTTCATTTCAAATAGATGAAACCAAACTGAATAATTAAAGCAAAATTGACCAAAAATGGTTAAAATTGTCTAATTTTGTTATGTAGAAATCAATTATTTGCATCTGAATTTTTTTAATTATATACAGAACAAAAATCTCTTCAATTGAAATTTGTTGACATAACTTTATTAAATAAACTAAATAATTTCAAACTCACTGGTTCCTACAGATGAAGAAAATAAAATGTTTTTTGGGCATCTATTCTCCAGCACCACTGCTGCTCTGTGCTTTAGGGTTGAAGTTATGTGGAAAATGCATAAATACAGACTAAAAAACCTTTTCTGATTAAGGAATAAGAGAAAAGAGTGTTCTAGACTAAACCACTATTTTTAAGTGACCACTGACTTCACTATAATAAAGTCAAGCACGTGCATCTGGCAGTTCATGGCTTCTCTGAAATGAATCTGACATCACTGCCTAAAACACAATATAATTAATTTGACAAGCTGTTAGAAACAGCTATTAAACCCCTTTGAGAAGCAAAAACTTCCAGCTAAATGTTCTGCTTCCTATAATTAGACTGGAGCAGAGGGCTGCTGGTGGAGTTTCATGAAATCCTCCTTGTGTGGCTATAAATCAAAGCAGTCTTAAATTTGTCGACTGAAGATTTTGGTCAAAGTTTTTATAAATATTCTTTTTCTCATGTTAAAAACCAAATACATGTTTGCATCCTGAAAGAAATGGTTAAAAAATACAAATAAGTGTTAGGAGAGAAAAAAATCACTTTTACTTTTTGAAAAAACTGTATATATACGTCTTCAAATAAAATGTGGAAAAACTAACCAACCACAAAGATAACAAAGAAAGAGCAAAGTCACATTAAAATCCCTTAAAATGACTTTATTGACTTGTCATTTTGTATACACAAGTGTAAACAAAAATAAATTCATTAAGAACAGCTCTCTAGACTATTTCATTTTTTAAAGTGCAGCCTTCATAAGGTAAGCAGCAGTGATTTAAAAAAAAAAATGGCTGAATACAATGCTATTAGAAAAAACAAGTTTTCCTGATAGAAATATTTTGTCCAACAATTTGATTGATATAAAGATCAACAAACAAAAAAAAATCACTGATTAAAATTTCAGTTAACTGAATTAGTGAATAACGAAAGAATATATTATTTTTTTGGAAGTCTGACAGTGTTCAAAAAATATGAAGCCGAGTCTGGATTAATAAATCTGTTGTGTTTAATTAACCCATGTTGGGATCCTCAGGCTTGCCCACCAGAGGGCGCCGAGGATCCTTTTCTGCTCTCTTTGTTTTTCCCTTAGGGTTGGAGTTACTGTGGGGATCTGGAGATTACCCCCTGTCTCAAGGTTAGAGCAACCGTTTCCGGGTGGAACGACTCTGCGCTCAAGTCCGCTTTTCTCATGGCTTTAAACAGTTCCATCAGAAAAGACCTTTCTTTTTACGTCGAGCCATCTACCCTAGAGGACCTCATTGAATTAGCCATTGGATTAGACTTAGCTTCACACACCAGTTTTAGTTCCTCTCCGCGCCGGGTTAGTCTCAGTTCACATATTCTAGACCATCATTTAACTCCATCCGTTAAAAGACTCCAGATTGGCCCACCTATTTCACGTCAGACTGTTAGAGTTCCCCGCCAGCCTGATCATACTCCTGCACCCGTCACCGTGGAATCTAGACCTGTCCCCTCACCCGTTTACCGTGATCCCTACATCCATGAGGATGACCTTTGGGAGTTTTTCTATGGGGATAGGGAGGATATCTACCCTTTCGTGCCACTACATTCAGCTCCCCGCCAGCCTGAACCAGTCAGTTTTGAGCCAGACCCCATGCCTGACTCTTTAGCCTTAGATCCTGTTATTCACTCCGGTATTCATATTTTTCAACCGGTTAATTCATCGCCAGATTCAATCAATAAACCGGCTAGCCTAGCTCCTAAAACCCCTCGGCGTAGGAAACGGCGTCGCCCTAAGCCAGCTCTTTGCCGTCTAGAGACCCCTGAGACAGCTCTGTGTCATCCAGAGACTCCTGAGCCTGTTCTGTGCCATCCAGAGACCCCTGAGCCTGCCCTGTGCCGTCTAGAGACTCCTGAGCTAAAGGTTAGAAGGACTTCTGAATTCGGAGTTGATGGTGATAGGCCTCCAAGAGCCTCTCTACAGGGACCACAATTCGCCAAGAGCCCTCTACAGACTTTTCAAGCCTCCTCAGAGACTGAACTAGAGCCTCCATGGATGTTCCCTCCTGTCCCAGAGGTGGAACCGCAATCAGTGGTCCCTCCTGCTCCTGAGGGTGAACCACAGTCGGTGGTGTCACCTGCCCCTGAGGCTGAACCACAGTCGGTGATTCCGCATGTTCCAGACCCGGAGCCCCAATCGGCGGGCTCCCCTGTTCCTGATCGGGAGCCGCAATCGGCGGGCTCCCCTGTTCCTGATCAGGAGCCGCAATCGGCGGGCTCCCCTGATCCAGAGCCGCAGTCGGCAGCCTCTTCAGAGCCTCCTCCAGAGCCGCAGTCGGCGGCCTCTTCAGAGCCTCCTCCAGAGCCGCAGTCGGCGGCCTCTTCAGAGCCTCCTCCAGAGCCGCAGTCGGCGGCCTCTTCAGAGCCTCCTCCAGAGCCGCAGTCGGCGGCCTCCTCAGAGCCTCCTCCAGAGCCGCAGTCGGCGGCCTCTTCAGAGCCTCCTCCAGAGCCGCAGTCGGCGGCCTCTTCAGAGCCTCCTCCAGAGCCGCAGTCGGCGGCCTCTGAACCTCAACCCGGCCTCCTGAACCTCAACCGTGCCTCCGGCCCGGCGGTGGTCTCCCTAGGACGCATTCATCTCAACGGTCGGCCTCCTGAGCAGCTTCTACGCTTCCGCTGCCGGCCCAACGGCAGGCCACCTGAGACTGTGTCCTGCAGCCGGTCCCACGGCAGGCCACCTGAGACTGTGTCCTGCAACCGGCCCCACGGCAGGCCACCTGAGACTGTGTCCTGCAACCGGTCCCACAGCAGGCCACCTGAGACTGTGTCCTGCAACCGGTCCCACAGCAGGCCACCTGAGACTGTGTCCTGCTGCCGGCCCTACGGCAGGCCACCTGAGACTGTGTCCTGCTGCCGGCCCTACGGCAGGCCACCTGAG
>NW_015152335.1:16053-17942 GCF_000732505.1 Cyprinodon variegatus
GTGTGTGTTCTGCATCTTGGGCTTACTCTCTGTGACACCCATCATGACAACCCATATAACTAAATCCCAAGTTAAAGCCCTAAAGCATGATTGCAAAAACAGAAAAGTCTCAGAAAAAAAGTTTCAAACATATTTATTGGAAGATATTTACATTTTTTTGATGTTGGGATTTGTAGACTTTTTCTCAGCCTGTTTTTTCATTTTGAATACAGCTGATTGTCTTCATCATCTTCTCCTCCTCGCTGTTCACCTGTTCAAAAAAGTTGATAAAAAGATAGATTGTTGTTTATTAATGAGGCTTTTTAAATAAACTTCTAAAATCCAGTGGAAAATTTTATCAAAGAATGACCCTTAAGGTATTACTGTAAACTTGAAGAACATTTTAAATATCTTACTTTCTTGGGATTTGATCCATCTGAAGAGGCGGATGACCTGTCAGAAGCTGAAAAATAAAATAAAATGTAAATTTGTTCTATTTGACTTTAAAATAATTACATCAGCAATTTAATATTATGAGACAAAGGAAGATAAATATACATATTTGTAATACTCACTATTTGCTGGCTTAAATCCTGAAACAAACACCATAACGTTTATTTATAAAAGGAAACAATAAAATCTTTGCATTTAAATCAATTAAAGCATTAAATCTTAAAATGTCATGTTTACTTAGAAACGCCAACCAATAAAAATAGCTGAAATATAAACAAATAGTATGTAAACAGGTTTTATGATACATAGAATATATCTTTGGTTTCTTACCGATATCTTTTCTTCCAACAAACGACTCCAGGAATGATGGCGGCCAGAACCAGGAGTAAAAGTCCCCCAACAACGCTAATAATGGGTGCAGTTGATATCTTGGAAGAACCTGACACAAAAGGATTTAAACTGGATTAAACCAAGTAAGTTGTCACAAAATTTGGGGAGAAAATGTTTGGAGAAATATTTATAGGGGGAAAAAATATTAAAGCCTTTTGAATAAAAACTGCAGCAAAAATATTACTGGATTTTAATCCAAAATTAGAGTAACCCTGTTGTTTAAGCTCTGAGTTTTCACTCAGTGATTTGAGTTTATCCAAACATCCTTGTGCGCTTTTGAATTAAAAAAAAAAACTAAATGTGGTCAACTTCCTGAGCTCTAAGGGTTTTAGAAGTATTTCTGCCTGGAAAATTTACAGCTGAATTAAATGAAGAACAGCTTTGGTACCTGGGCAAAGGTGAGACATTACAAAACACTGTTTTCAGTGAAGCCACTGATACAACTGCTCCTATTTCTGATTCATTTGTGATTAAACAGCCATTTCTTTAACCTCAGCCAAAAAAATACATTTTATAAACACAGAATAAATAAACAGCTCTTTGTCTGCCTCTAAATAAAAGTTTTAAACACCATGAAAAAACTTTTAAAAACCAGGAGAAACCTGAGATTTCATAAATAGTTATATTGACTTTATCTGCAATAAATTAGAACCTATCCAGCTGAAGCATATGTTTCCATTAAAACATTTGCCAATTTGTATTTCCTTGTCCCCAAATAGAGGAGTTTTATTGAAAAAAATATATATATGTAAAAAAATGTGCAAAAATAATTATCAATACAAAATGTGACTAACAGCATGGAAACTGTTATAATGATCTCTTTCTTTATGAAAGCTGACCTTGGGGAAAATTAGATGTCACAGTCTTGGTTTTGCTATGTTTATTTAGAGTATTCAGTCTTACTTTGCTCTTTGTTTTAGTGTCTAATTATTATTTTGTTGTTTTCTTGTTAGTTCCTGTCCTCCAGGTTTTCCATTTGTTGTCCTCTGCTGCCCTCTTGTGTCCTCTATCCCTAGCTCTGTTTTCTGCTCTGTCCTCCCTTGCTGTTTTCTCTGTGTTGCTAGCAC
>NW_015152335.1:19580-22999 GCF_000732505.1 Cyprinodon variegatus
CCGCTTGCAGTTTTGTCTTTGCACTTGTACAAGTGTTTCCGAACGGTCAATTTTTTTTTTTTACATGTAAATTTGTTTCCCTATAATGTATTTTTTTTCTCTAAAATGAAACTTTCTCTCACCTAAAATCTAACTTATTTAAAATGTGAATTTGTTTCCTAAAATATAAATTTGTTTGCTAAAATGTAAATTTGTTTTTAAAAGTTTTTAGTTTTTTTTTTTCAAAAATACATTTGTTTCATAAAATATAATTTTGTTTCTTCAAATGTTATTTTGTTTTTTATTTGTTAATGTGTTTTTGAATTGTAAATGTGTTTTGCACTTTTGTTTTTTATTTGTTAATGTGCTTTGCACTTCTCAGCCACCGTAGAGACAAGATATCCTTGTGCATGCGCATCTTACGCACCATTAAATAACATAAAATTTAACATACAATTAACCCTAACCTTGACCCTAACCCAAACCCTAAGATACAAAACAGCAAGCAACCTAGTTAGAGACCTGAAGAAGTGATTATTGCACTGTTTTTCCCAGTTTTACGTCCGTCCGCGGATCCGCTTTTTTCGTCAGTCTGGCTGCGCATGCGCACTGATCTGTATTTTCGAGGAAAAACGTCCAAAACGTACGAAATATTGTGCATAACTTTTCGTACGATTTCATACGAACTGACAATGAGAATATGTTGATGTAGATGGAACCACATCTCTTTATATCCGCTCATTGCAGCTGTTGCTGAAATTCTATTTATGCTCAAAAGGGTCTTTCTAAACACTATCAGGATGTTGATACATAACCGTATTTTATCAGGATCAAATGATTTTGGTCTTTTTTGTTGAAGACATAACCTTTAAAGTGTGCCCCCACTCAGACACTCTCAAAAGATGTTTTTAATTTTATTTTGTCTGTTTGTATAAGCAGAAAAGAAGCCCCCTTGTTATCTTAAACCAGGAGTGTGCAATTCTAGTTCCTGCTGGTATCCTTCAACTTTCAGATGTGCCTTTGGTTCAAAACACCTAAATTAAATAATTAGATGATTAAGAGGACTCTGGAGGAACTGACTGCATACTGAGGAGATAACTCAGCCATTTAATTCTGGTGTGTTGGACCAAGGGTGGATCTAAAAGTTGCAGGATACTGGCCCGCAGAAACTGGAATTACCCAGCCCTGTCTTAAACTGGCTGTGCCAATCTGAGACATATCTTGTCTACTTGTGGGAAAGTGGCGCCTGATCTGGACATTGTGGCCACCTGAGTTTATTATGAGGCGACAGGAAGGAGGAGAACAGCCACATCAGGCCTCTAGGAAAGCTGTGGTTTGTGCTACACAGACAGGATTACTGTATGTTTAGTCCCAAAGAAAGCTGATGGTAAAGAAACAGGATACACAGAAAATCCCTTTGAACATTTGGGGTTTCAGCTCCATCAGGTGTTATGTCTAAGTGTCTGGACTTCTTGTTAACTTTCAGTAAAATCAATAAAAACTTACCATCGGCTTTGCTGGTTTGCTTTGACGTTTTGTTCTCTGCAAAAAAGTAAAACATAGGGAGTTACAAAAAAAAAAAAAAGCATCAGTCATGAAGTGGTAAAAAAATCCTGACTTGTGCAATAAATCAGTTCTAAAGAGGGTTCATTAGGCCACATTTATTAAGTAACCTCCCAATCTAAGCAAATGAGGGTTGGGCCAAGATCCTGTGTCAAAACAGAGTGAATTAGCCATTCATGGATGAATGGAGGGGGAAGTGGAACTGGAAATAAATGCTCTCACTGTACACATGGGCAGACCAGGGTTGCATGATCTGGCCTCCTGTTAATTCTGCACACAAGTCTTTGCTGTGTCAGTCCATTACCAAATATCCTGCGCATTTATACATAAACAATCTGCAGGGTGGGAACCCGCTCACTGGAAAAAATCTTATACAACCTATACAGGATGTAAATTAGTCCTTTATTTTCTAAGTCTGGGCGCCTTCCAGAAAGTTGCATAAAAATGGGACATTGCTCTTACCTGGAAATGAAAATTTCTCTTAAGATGCTTCTGAAAATCCCCCGATAATCCTTCTTGCACGCAGTAAGACACGCAAAGGAGAAAACATTGAATCTTCAAAAATCTCATGCTTGCACCTATATTTAAATTATTAAACTTTAGATTAAAGGAAAACAAACAAAACAAAACAAAAAAAAAACGTCCCGGGGTCTCAAGTGGGGCGCGTGCCACGCATTTTACGCACGAGCTGTCTTTCCTCTCCCTCAGCGCAGACGGTCCCGATCCATGTGAGAATGCTCTACAAATATGATCTGATCTAGACTGACACCTGCGAGTTCTTAATTAAGCCAGGCTTAGAGGTTCTGCTGGTCCCGCTCTGGTTGAGGAGCGCAGCTCTGGTCCATGCATGCTGCCTCCCAGACCTGAGAGAATCGAGGGGTTCCTAGTCTCCAATGTTTGGATAAAAAACACCACCGCCTCAATCTCCTCCCATTGCAGCACTCCTTAACTAAATGATGTCTGTTTGAGTTCTTTTCTAAAGAATTAATTGATAATTCCAGGGCCGACCCAAACCTTAATTGGACCCTAAGCAAAGTTTGATTTCGAGCCCCCCAATTTCTCCCAATAATATCTCCAATCAGCAGTGCCATGATCATTTATGCACCTAATACACAATTCAATCTGAAAAGAACTCACACAGAAAGAAAAGATGATTAGAAGACTTTTATTGATACAATTACTTTAGTCTTTGGCGCTCAGACCTCGGCAGAAAACATAACGCTGAATGCTGATTGATATGCATGAACAGGAGTAAAGAATAAGGATGTTTTTCCCCCAGGACTGAAACTAGTGGTGGAGTGGAGATAGATGAAGTTGGTTCAGTCCATAGACCAGGTTCAGACCGGCCCCAAATATTCCTCTCTGGCTGAAGCTCCTACCTGTGACAGTAAATAACTCAAGGAGCTAAAGAAGTAATACAATGTTAACTACCTAAATGATGCATGCAGTATATATAGCCCTTCCTTGTCATCCACCTCCTTGTGAAGGTTGGCATATGGTGTAATTTTCTATTTATTTAAACTGTAAAATCCTTGCAACAAATTGAATTATAATAAAACTACAATGCTTTTTTTTTAGAAACCAAACTACGATGTTCCCCTTATGTTTGTTGAATTTGTGTTTGAATATTTTGCAAAACTATGTTGCGGTACATGATGGTGTGGGGGGGTTGGGGGTCCAGTTGGGCCGGTGTAGATGAAAAAAAGGCCAGGGTCAAAAATCGTTCCTAGTCTGAGCCTGCCAAAAGCCCCATTTACACTACCCTTGAAAAACCGATCCAGGCCAAAACCGGTCCGAGCTTGGATCGGTAACCAGGCCAAGCTCAGTTTTGACGACCGTTCACACGTCACACTTATCTCGGTTATCTCGACTCCTTG
>NW_015152335.1:23341-28525 GCF_000732505.1 Cyprinodon variegatus
AGCCAGGAAAAAACCGAGCCGAACCCACCTCGGGAACTGGTCTGCAGTTAGCGCGGTCCGGTTATGTCTATCTCGGTTCAGTTCAGGTTGTTTCCGTTCACACACAACAAGTCATCTCAGTTACTGAGCTCGGACCGGTCTCGGCTCAGTTTTTTAAGGGTAGTGTAAACGGGGTAATAGACTGCTGGTTGGCGGGACGGTGTGCTTGAGCTGCATGGAGAGATCCAGTGGACTGCGTGAGCTGATACTAGAGCTTCACTCAGGGACCTGGAGGAAAGAAGTCCAGCTTGGATAAAGACAGGTTGAGAGAACCTGTCCCTGATGAGCAGAAGTTATTTCACTACACTTTGCCACCAATAAAGCAGAATTGGTTTAGGATTTTAGGACAGCTTTTGGGACAGTGTTAAGAATTAAATGTAGCTTTATAATAAAATAATGAAAGAGACATACTCCAAAAAAATGTTAAACAACACTGTGGTGCATTGTTCTCTGTTGGACCAGGTAATATTTGCACCCAGCTTTTAGTCTAGCTAATCATTGGTTCAGGATTGCTAAGTATAAAGCTAAATATTTGCTACGTCAAAAAGTATTCAAGGATGTGTTTCCATCTCTTATGTAGTGCATTTACTCCTAAAAAAGCCTCAAGTGCAAGTTGATTTGAATTTTATTGTTTCCATTAAGCACTTCTTTATATGATGGCTTCTGTGTTATTCTGAATTCCTATGGACATTACCAGTGCTTTAAGTGGTTCCATCACTAAATGTGACTCTTCAGCATACCGCTACTTTGCTAAAAAAGTGTAGCACACACCAGGACACCCCGTCTCCACCACCACTTGTCCTCTGTTCCCCCAACCTCTCAATAGTTTATAGGCTGTTTTTTGATTAAAAGATAGTGTCAAAAAACAAACAAAAAATGGTTTTGGTACACAATGGTTTCTATGTATTCACGTTGCTCTAGGTTTTCAGAGGAAGTGGAGAGGAGTTGAATGATCATGGCTGTGATGTATAAGCAACTCTAAAAGAAGTTAAATGAAATGGAGGAGAGCTGAATGACAACCAGTGGGGTGTCCCCCACCTGGAAGTTAACAATAATACATTATTAGTAGAGACTGCAAGCAGCTCTTTTTATTGAGGATATATTTTTACATTACTTATATCAAATAATATGCAATAAACTTTTTTTTAATGTTATGTTATTTTAATTTCAATTTTTTTTTTTTATAAAAGCAGATTTTTGGGTGCTTCCCCCAATACTTGGTGCCCTAGGCACAATTTATAACACTAGGGGGAGCGCTAGTGCTGGCTAAAATAATATGGCTAAAGTCTCAGTAAAGGCCTGATACTAATAAAGAAATGTACTTCACAAAAGGAAACTGTAATGAGCTTAATTGAATCTTAAATAGTAGTTATGACTTCATGTTTGCTTTCTTTTTAAAAATATTTTATGTTATATTTTATTTCCATATTAACACCATGATGCTCTAGGTTAACAAGTGGCTTCATGATACCGTATTTGACTCATCTAGATTTGAGTCAGAATTGGCTTTATTGTTTTTTTTTTCTTTATTTCTGTACAATAAAACAATTGATCTATAGATACATATTGTAAAATGTTACCCATGTTTCTGTCGCATATTTGTATGGCATTAAGGGAAATGCCAGCATTTAGTTTTTTTCCACCTAAAGCACTGGACTTTCTGCTTTTTGAATTTGATCAAAAAACAAAAAGGAACAAGTTTCTTAGTAAGTTAACAGCTAGATTATTAAGCCGAGAAAAGAGGAAGAATTTTAAAAAACTAACAATTTCTTCTACTTCTTTTCAATCATCTTATGGTTACTTTGCTGTTTTTTCAAATTTAACGTTTTACTTCATTTTTTTTCTTTTCAGAGTTTTACACATTTCATTGTTGTTTCTTTGAGACCGATATAAACACTCGCTGTTGACATGAATGCTGACCAATAAAAACGTTGCTATCTCCATGCTGACCAATAGAAATGCTTCATTCATTCTCCCCTAAGCCCTAAAAATAAGGACAATGTGATCTGAAAAAAATGCTTTTTGAAAAAAAAAGTAGAAAACTAAAAAAGCTAACTAAAAATATCTAAATAGAAAACCTGTAAAGATAAATAAAAAATAATAATAAACAGATGCAAAAAAATGATCGAAAAATAAAAAACTATAAAAATGACAAAAATGTTAATGTGAAAAAATCTAATCTGAGAAAATAACAAAGTTTCTCTTAACTTCTTTTGTTAAATACAAAGTTTTTCCAAGTTTCATCTCCAGATAGTATTTTTTCAATATTTGATTTACAAAATGTGTTCTTTGTTTGAAAAAATAATAAAAGAAAACTGCCTTCTTAAGAACCAATCTGACTTTTATTATTTAATCAGAGAAAAGTTTAAAACAACACGTCTTCTTTATTTTGGTGCTGTCCTTGGTGCTGATTTCTAACTGTCTGTAACTCTAAATATGTATCATTAGGCAGAAGAATCTTATCCAAACAGGTAATACAGAAGAAAATTCACAGCTAAAGGTGTTGCCTTTGTTAGTTACTGCAATGGCAGCACATTTCATTCCATATTAACATATTCAATATACATGTTTGAGCTCTCAGATTTAGTGAGACATATTCGTAGTAATGCTTCAAAATCCAGCAACAGCCCAGCAAAGCTGTAGTCAGTTTTCATCCCCAAATCTTTAGTTGTGATCAGGGACAGTCTGAAGGGCTTCCTCTGGTTTTCTGCTGACGTTGACATTCTGAAAAAAGACAAAAATAATAAAAATAAGAAAAGTTAATTCATGCTAGAAGCTACTAGTATCTCCCAATCCAATTTCAAACAAGGCCCAAAGCATGATGGCCTCCCCACTGTACTTACAGCTGATAAATAATTTTTTTAATTAGCTGTTTTTAAATGCAACTATTTTTTTTTGTTTTTTCCTCAAAGCAAATATATGTTCACACATTAACCTTTAAATACATTTTGAATGTTTGCAGGATATCTTCTCCATATTTCATCACATTTGCACATTTTCCAATAAAGTAGAGGCTTAAAACTTTTTGATAAAGCTTAAAGTGGTGGTGGTTATCCTGAGTTATCTCTATAGTAATACTGCTAGAGGCTTACGCTGCTGGAGGACATAAGGACCACTTTTCATTATTTTGTGTTATTGGTAGTATTTTTTAACTTCATGTTCTTGCTGCTTATTTTATTCATAGTAGCTTTATCCGATCTGTTCCTTTTTATTCTTTTTTTTAAGTAAATCATTGCTCTAAAGTTAATTTATAACATAAAACAAATCTCCTGATCTAACTTTCAGTGTTAAAGCTGCCATTGTATTGAACTGTTTGTTGTGAAATTTTGATTTGTGTTTGAATTCGCTTCCTGCATTTAACCCATCCCCTTGGGGAGCAGTGGGCTGCCATTGTGCGGCACCTGGGAAGCAGTGTGGGTTTAAGGGTATTTGCTCAGGGACCCAGAGTGTCTGTGGGAGTTTAACCCAGAATTTCCGGGTCCCAAACACAATGCTCTAACGACTAGGCCACCAATCCCCAGTCAGGGACGAACCCCCGAGCATGAAAAACCTAATTTTTCTTGAACAAAATGTTCTTAGATTCCTAATTACTTGTCAGATCTGCACCCTGTCAAGTATGGTAGTCTTGTGAAATAAGTGACCCCATCTGGTCTTACAAAAAGAAGAAAAAAATGACACCCCTAAATTACACAACAATGTAATTCGGTGGGAATCAGAAAAAAATGAGGTGAAACAATCGATAAGAAAACATGAAAGCAGATTGAATCGCGAAATTGACCATGAGGAAGCAAATCTGTGAAAAAACTGCAAGACACAGCAATTTTATTTTTTAAACCCTAACAGGTAAAATCCCCCAAAAATACACAAATATGTTAATAAGGCATTTTTCTACATTTTTCATCGGGAGTTCCTTTAAACTTTATCTGTTCTGTTTGCAAAATCTCCTCATGTTTGTTGTGGATCATCATCTTGCTCCCCACTAACTCGTGATTTACAGTATGTGCTGAGATTTCTGTGAATGACAGGCCTTACTTTGCCTTATCTAAAAGGCAAAATAAGTTCTAAAGATAACAAACCCTGTTATTAGGAAAGAAAGGGCCTTTTTTCCTTTTATGTTTTAAAATATTTTTACTTTTGTTAACCAAAATACTAATAAATAAAACTTCAATTGAAGATGAATTCAGAAACCTGCCAGTTTATTCATGATCTACACAAAACTAATAGTATGTTATCACCCCACCTGTTAAGTTCAAAGAGATTAAGATTATTTAAAAAGCTAAACTCTGCTGGTAGAATTTCTGACAGATTTTTAATTAAAAAGAAGTTTTATAATAGAAGAAAATACAGATTTAAAACTGAACTGAATTGAAATTACCTTACAACATAAAATTTGATTTACTGGTATTTTGTTTTTTGAGAATATTTACTCTTCATTTGTTGTAGTTTCCTTTCTGGTCACTAGATGTCCTCAGTTACCAATATTTTCACAGTAATTCAGCATACTGCATGCAGTATACTATAATTAAGTAGCTTATTTCAGTATCTGTACATTAGTTCAGTATCTGTTTGAACTTTTTAAGTTCAGTTCATTTTATTTGAAAGCAAATATCTGTACTTTATTCTCCTGATCTCTTATCCAAACATTTTTTTTTTGTATAAATTTATGATGACATGATGTAACAGTCACAACTTTTATATTTACCAAAGTCTCTCTCTTACTCTGCTGTCTGGATTTTTACTTAAGGGAATCATAACTTGTTATTTTACTTAAAGAAACCTTCTGAAACAGAATAAAAGTAATGTTTAATCAGGATAAAAAAAAATAAGGAAAGAACGTTCCTCTGGAGCCCTCTTTATACTTTAAAAAAACAGAATTGAACAAACAAAAATAATAATTACATTTTAAAAGTGGTAGTTTTAGTGAATTAAGGAAATTATAGTTTTAATGCAATAATCATTACTGTATTTGACTGTTCTTTGTTCAGATGTCAAAGAATGGTTGGAGGAGTGCAAATTATCTTTTTAAATCAATGGGCGGGAAAAGGTTGCGACCCATTGATATCAAGAGACGTAATTAAAGATACCCATCCATCCATCCATCCATCCATCCATCCATCCATCCATCCATCCATCCATCCATCCATC
>NW_015152335.1:28635-33234 GCF_000732505.1 Cyprinodon variegatus
ATCCATCCATCCATCCATCCATCCATCCATCCATCCATCCATCCATCCATCCATCCATCCATCCATCCATCCATCCATCCATCCATCTTCTGACATGCTTTACATAATTAAAGATATTTTTTATTAAATTAATTTAAACTAATAAATGTATTTTATGTAATAATTTATTTAATTATTTTAAAGATATGTTTATTTTAATTATTTAGTGCATTTTACAATTAAATAAAAATATTTAATATTTAAAATATAGATAAATAAAGAAATGTTACATCTGCTTAGTTGGTTGTTCATATATATATATATATGTATTTCATGTCATGTTTTACCCCTCAATATTTAGGGATCACAGTGAAAACCATTTCTGGACCCCCAAATAGGTGTCTCTTGACCCCCCAGGGGTCCAGATCCCTGCTTTGGAATCCCTGTCTCACACAACAGGTAAAAAGTTCCCTGATAGGTGGAATACAAGGGGCCGTGGTGATGGCAAGAGAGGCTAATGCTAGCTAATGTTAGCATCATTGGAGTGCTCTTTTGGCCTTTTGTGGTTTAGCCAAGAAAAAGCACAGTCTAATAATCCATTTCACACATTCATCTCTGCTGCAACCAGACTCTACATTGCGACACTACAACTGAAATAACATGTGCAATACATAATGTGCAGTTTACTATTTGATAATTTACTTTAGTTTACTGGGCAATGACCGAAAGAACGAGATCCTGGATACAAGCAGCTGAAATTAGTTTTCTCCGTAGTGTGTCTGGACTCTCCCTTAGAGATAGGGGGAGGATGTCATTCGGACTAGAGAAGTGTGGTGGGATGGTAACTAAGAGAGGTAAGGTAGTCCACACAGAGAGGGTCTCACTCCCAGAAGGAACAATAGCAGACATTGAAGATAGCTACAAGTACCTTGGAACCCCACAAGCAAATGGCAACATCGAAGAGGTAGCGAGGAAAGCAGCTACCTCCAATGAGTAAGGCAGGTCCGAAGGAGCCAGCTCAATGGGAAGAATAAGTCTCAGTCAATAAATAGCTACGCTCTGCCAGTAATCAGATACCCTGCAGGAATAATAAGCTGGGCAAAGGAAGAGGTACAGGCCATAGATGTTAAGACACGAAAGCTCCTAACCATGCACGGAGGGTACCACCCCAAATCCAGCACCCTGAGACTGTACACCAGCCGTAAGGAAGGAGGCTGAGGACTAATGAGCGTAAGAGCCACTATCCAGGATGAAACATTCAAGATCCATAAGTGCATCAAGGACAAGGCTCCAACAGACGACATCTTCACTGAATGTCTCAGACAATGGGGAACAGAAGATGAGGTACCAGAGACTCCGTCATGGGAAGATAAGCCCCTACAGGGGATGTACCACCTGAACATAATCGAAGTGGCAGATATCAGGAAATCCTACCAATGGCTAAACAAAGCCGGACTGAATGACAGCACAGAGGCACTCATCATGGCTGCACAGGAGCAGGCCCTAAGCGCCAGAGCAATAGAGGCCCAGATCTACCACACCAGACAAGACCCTAGGTGCAGACTGTGCAAAGAGGCTCCTGAGACAATCCAGCACATAAGTACAGGTTGCAAGATGACAGCAGGGAAAGCTTACATGGAGCACCATAACCAAGTGGCTGAAATAGTATACAGGAACATTTGTGCATAGTGGGGCCTGGAAACCCCAAGGTCAAAGTGGGAAACACCTCCAAAGGTGGTAGAGAACGACCGAGCCAAGATGGTAATGGTAATGTGGTTGACATAGCAGTACCAACTGACTGCAGCATCAGTAAAAAGGACAAGAAAAACTAGATAAATGCCAGGGGCTCAGAGAAGAGCTGGAGAAAACCTGGAAGGTCAAGGCATCAGTGGTACCCATGATCATTGGGGCCCTCGGCGCAGTGACCCCCAAACTGGAGGAGTGGTTACAGCAGATCCCTGGAAATACATCAGACATCTCGGTCTAGAAGAGTGCAATTCTAGGAACAGCAAATATACTGGCAGACCCCTCAAGCTCCCAGGCCTCTGGTAGAGGACCCCTAGCCTCGTGAAACCATCCTGATCTCGCGAGCTTTCAAGGTTTCACTCGCAGATCAGTCTGGAGACTCTCCGTTAAAGAAAATTTGGAGCCGTTCACCAAACGAACGTCCAATCAGCGTTGGCTTTGAGGCGGGTTGAGGTGTGACGCAACGAGAATCGCGACAGTTCAGTCTAAAGAACATGGCGGCTTCAGCCGATGAAACTAGCGTTAGCGTGGCTATCGAGCAAGTTTTATCGGAATTACAGAGTATTTCTTCACTGAAAGAAGAGTAAAACACTGCTCTGGAGGCTTTTCTCAGAGGAAAAGATGTTTTTGCTCTTCTCCCGACTGGTTTCGGCAAGAGTAGCCTGGCTTGTGGTTGTGTTTTCGTCGTCGCTCTGTTAGTACGTCATGTGCTTCGTTGATCTGATTGGTTTATTTGGCCCGTCTATCACCAACATAGGCCAATCAGCTAACCAGTATTTTCGCCCCTTCCCAAAATTACTTCACAGAAAGTTTCCAGATGGATATGCGGAGCAAATCCATCTGGCGGAGTCAGGTTAGAGGACCCCAGCTTGGAGGAAAAAGGGAGGAAGACCACCCACGATGGTTGAGGAAGAGTTTTATATATATATATATATATATATATATATAAATACCTGTGTTAACACCCTGTGCAATAATTCCCATAAGGATCCAACTATATAGCTTTGGCACATTCCTCTTCTTCTTTGACTATTTGAGCTGATGTAACGAGTACATTCTCCACTGTGAGATTATTAAATTAAATCAATCAATCGACATATTTTAGCATTAAACAGTCAGATTTTAAGGTGATAACTCATTTAAATCAAGAATTTCAGTTCCTTTTCATTAACATATCTTCTCTATGTTCATTGGTTAGATCCAATGTTCTGGAGAAGTCATGATCTTCATCAACAAGAGACTGGTTTCCGTCTAACAGCCAATAAATATTGGCCCGTGGATCTTACCGTAGGCCTCTCTCTGTGTGTGTTGACAGCTTCAATATTCAGAAAAAACGACTCAACTTTACATCCTGGCAAGAAAAAAGAAAAAAAAAAAAGCTTCAGGAAGTCACGAAAATAAAGATCTAGATTCAAAAGATAACAATTGATCCCTTACCGTAGGCAACTGGTGTGAGTTTAAGCACTGTGTGAAGGGGACATCTAAGATAAGGCAGCTCATCTTCACAGAGATTACAGAGTTAGAAAATATTAGACCGGAAGATTTTATGGTCCATAATATTAAGAAGGAATAAAGCAAGTTCAGCTAGTAGTAGATTATTTTTCCTCCATTTTTCACTACCTGCAGGTTTGTCTAGAAAGTAGGCCAGAAGGCAACGCATTACAGCTTGGTGGCAGATGACCAGGACATTTTCCTGCCTCTCCAGCTCCATGATGACCGGCTCCAGACGATGAACGAGGTCTTCGTAGGACTGGATGAGGAAACAGCAGAACATCCATCAAACAAACTCGAGTATTTATTCCTTTACTTTAATCCAACAGTAAACAACCATTAAAACTTCAGCTTATTATAAATATTTTCAGAGGGTACCATTTAAGTAAAAGTTTCATGATATTAGCCGATACTTGAACAGAGAGAAGTTATTTCCAGGGTAAAATGTCAACAAAGTCCTACCAAGAAGTCATGCAAATAATGACTTTGCCCACTTTTCAGATGTTTTTATCTGAAAAGCCGTTAAGTTGGGTATTAAATACCTTTAAGCAAAGAGCAGATATAATAAATAACTCGTACAGTAGGAGAAAAGAAGGAAGAGTAGTTGGTAATGACAGCAGCTCCTACCTCACCCTTAGGGTAGCGGTAACGATACTTCTCCTGGTCTCTCATCGCAAACTCATCAGGAAAATTCTCTTGAATCTCCTCATAGGTTAGCTCCTCACAAACACCCTTGGAAAGAACAAGGAATAAAATATACGAAACAACAACAAAAACAACAGCAACCATAAAGGTACGAAATGTTAAGCAAAGGTGTGAAGAAATTTGCAGTAAACTGGGTCTAAAACAACTCTTCATAGACAACTATATGTCAGTTTAGGTCAGTAATAAAGTAAAATAACGATGCATAAAAGTGATAATGGGTGGAGAAGAAGAGTTTTTTTAATGAGCAGGGGTACAGGAAATACAATTAACTTTAATCTAAGAAACACAAATGATTTTAGAAACTTAATTGCAAAGTTTTAGTTGTATTGTCAAACAAACCATTTTTGTCTGTCTGTCATGGACAATGACGTACGAAAGTAAAGCCCTTTCAGATAAACAATCTGCCTTATTCTCCAAAAGCCCTATAACAGTTTCAGCACTCAAATAAATCCTTAGTTCAGGCAGGAAATTTTTATTTACCTTAGATGGTTTCATTTTTTAACCCCCAAAACAATAAATGTAATTGAACCATTTCCTTAAAGGAGAACTCCGGTCAGCACGGAACAACCAATGGATCATTACTTATACCTAAAACTAATGCGTTTGCAATTATTTAATGAATTTAGAGTTAATCAGGAAAAAAAACAAACAATAATTTTCGGTGCGATCACTGAGTCT
>NW_015152335.1:34860-37932 GCF_000732505.1 Cyprinodon variegatus
ATCTGAGAGTGAAACCTTAAAAGCTCGCGAGATCAGGATGGTCTCACGAGGCTAACTATTAGGTGCTGTTAGGAAGACCTCCTTACCTCACTGTATTGGCGCACTAGGTCCCATAACAAACAAAAATGTATTTTTCTATGCATTGCCAACTCACAGCATCTATTTCATTGAGAGCTTTCCACTGTTCGTACTGGCATCTTAGAGCCTCTGCAGTCTGGACAGTCCTCTTCATGTGGCTTGTCCACACCTTCAGGTCCTTAATATTCTGACCTTTGATGAAGGTAGCTAAAGCATCAGCATACTGTAAAAAAACAACAACAACCTGCTGTTATTTCAATTTCTTCTATATTTACCTTATTTGATTTTTTTCCATAGACTTTCTGTTGAAAAAGTACAATTTCATAACTTCTAAACATTTAAAGTGAGCATTTACAAAAGGTTAGCATAAGCCAACATTTCAGTTTAGCAATAGTAAAATATTAGTTTTAGCGAAAATGTTATATTAGCATCAACCAAAGGTTAGCATTAGCAAACATTTAGGCAATAATCAAAGGCATAGACATAATATAAGAGTAGTAACCTTATTGATTGCTTTCGCCTATGGGAACTGATGTGATTTGGTGGCGCCATCTTGGGGCGTTTGACAGCTCTGCTCAGTGACGTGTTGAGCAGGCACAAAATCAATTTTATTCACTAATTTGCCGAATATTCAACTAATTTTAACGGGCATGTTTTGTTTTTGCTGAAAACAAATGGTTCAGTGTAATTAAAGTGTATTCTTAGTGGGGTTAAGAGTAATAGAATATTCTGATAGGATGTATGCATGTTGGAAAGCACAACAACTCATGCATTTTTATGTTTTTTATTACTATATACACAAATATATACACACACCCACACACATACTCGTTCTGCGTAGTGGACCTTGTGTTGACTTCCATTGATTTTCAGTCATTTTCAACCCTTTCTATGCCCTAACCTTAAAACTGACCCTAAACCTAACCATTACCAATGCATACTTCACCCTAACCCTCATCCTACACCTAACCAAGTGACACCTTAGCCCCAAACCTAACAATTAGCAAAATAGCATGTCAGAAACAGCATAATGTCCTCACTTTGCAACAACTGGTCCTCAATCTGATGGTGAAATTGGAAAAAAGGTCCCCACTCTGAGGGCTAAACAGAGAGGTACACACACACACATATATATATATATATATATATATATATATATATATATACCCACAATTAAGCGATTGAGTTCATTCTCTCCCGCCATCATCACAACCCCCACCCCCTTACAGGGGAACCGAAGACCTCACCTATTCAGCCACACCAGCAATTCCTTTTAACACCCCCTTTCAGAAACATAGACAGGTATGGGGCAATGCAGGCTAACAAAGGAAGGCAAAGGACACCCATTCCAATGGGGCGGACCAGTTCGTCCGTTTCAATTTGCATGTTTTCTAAGCCAAAACAAGGCTTTGTTGGGTTCCTCTATAAAGCCTCGAACTCAACGATTTTTATTACATTTTGAATTGAAAAAGCTTCCTGGATGGGAAGTGAAACGTCTTCAAACTTGGAAACAAAGTCCATTGGATTGATTTTTAACTTTTTTGGGGAATAAATAAATATTTATGTATTATTGAACTGAATAAACAGCAAATCTACACTATTTATGTATTGCATATGTGCTGTTTATCAGTAAGATCTTACGAAGCTCGATGCATTCACAAATTTATCCCTCGAGCCCTGATGTAAACAACCGTTGATTCAAACAAAAATGCACTTGACAGTTCTGAAGCATACGTCTTCTGTTCTGCTTAAACAAACAGGTTAGGGTAGCTATTCCACTGGCCCAAGATGACGGCCATAATTTCTGTGCCGTGTCAATGCAGGGTCTACTATCATTTGTATGTCTATGATCAAAGGTTAGCATTAGCATTTGAATTTAGTATTGATCAAAGGGAAGCCTTAGCAGAAGGCTAAGGTAGGAGGTAAACTTGTAGCCACCTCCTTTAAATCACCTTCAGTCCTCTCGGTGATAAACCTGAATCCCCGCCTATGCGACCTAACAGGTTTAGTTCACTCTCTCCATGGCGGCTCAGGTAAATGGATCTCGGTGTGACGTGGATGTTCATGAGGTAGTAGACAATCCTGCTCTGAATGTGATCCTGGACGTGATTCACCAAGTATCTACTGCCCACGTCAAAGATCTTTATGTAGGAGTGTTTCCTGGTTAAAATTACAGAGATAAATGAGGAAAACAAAATACCGAACTAATTACATTCTTTTGATCACATAAATGTTTTGTTTAGTACCTGTCTTTCTCATCGTCTATAGATGCGTAGCTTTCTTTGTAGCACTCGATGCGCTGGATGAAGTCTGACATCGCCTCTTCTACGTCACGGTCGATGTAATCTGGGCTGCCAAATTTGACTTGCTGTAAAGATGTTGGTTTGAACATCAGCATAAAATGACCACCCTTTTCAAGTCAATTAGTTCATTTTATCTGTTCCTCACCTTGATATTCTCTGCGATTATTTCCGGGTCGTCACAGATTGATTCTACAAAGAACACCTGCGAATGAGAAGTTGTTTAAACCAATTTTACATTTCATTACATTGTGCTTAATTATATTTACAAAACTGTTTTACTGTATTTGCCTCCTTGAGGATTTCTTCTAATATTTATTCATATGTGAGATTCTTAATCCCTGTATTCATGCACACACCAACCCCAAACTAAAATCAATTTTAATCCCAAACGTGATCCCTGACCCAAAAACAGCCTCATGGGGTCGAGGCATTGCGCCTCACAAGGAGCAGTCCGTCCCCACGACATTCAATTTTTCCAGAACTTAAATTAAATTATCAAATTAAAACATTTTAAAATACATTAATATATTTTTTAGATGTGCAAGATAAATATTTATCTTTTAAGTTGAAGCTGTTTGGTTCCTTGTCTGATTGGTGACGTATTTCCAACCTGGGGCACAAAAATATCTGGTTAACACTAAAAGTTTTCCATGTGCAGTAGGTACATCCTGGGTAGCAGCTCTCCTGCACC
>NW_015152335.1:38598-45000 GCF_000732505.1 Cyprinodon variegatus
TACAAGCATGCTTCGTGTGAGGGGTTGCCTTCAAGTGTAACGATCTTGGTTCTGTTGTTTTTCTCTAAGTTTTCAGTTTCAAGTTTAGGCAGGTTTTTTCTTGCTTTCCAGCTTTATTGGTGTGTCTGGATTCATTTAAGTTGCTTAGGTTTTTCTTTGTCTGTCCTCTGCTGCCCCCTTGTGTTCTTTTCCCTTGGCTTCCTCATCAGCTCTAGTCACACCTGCTCCCTATCAGCTCATTAGCCCTACCTTTGTTCAGTCAGCCATAAATACACTCCCTCTTACCTTTTCTCACCCTGGCTCCTTGATGGTTTTCCCCTGATATCTCCATGGGTCTGGTTTGTGTTTGATTTTTATGTAGGATTTTTGGATTCCTGTTTTTGTTTAACATTTTTAAGTTGGATTTTTTGGATTCCTGTTTTTGCTGCTAGATCTGTCATCAAACCCTTTAAGAACTCACCTCTGCCTGTCAGCCTCTGCATTTGGGTCCTCATAAAAACCTCCAAACAAATCGTGACATCAAGTCAATGCATCAACTGGATTTCCTTAGGTAGAAAACTTTGACTCAATCTGGATGATCTGGTGAACTGTAAAGTGCCCTGAGATGACGTGTTGTGAAATGGTGCTATATAAATGAAGGTTCTTATGGGACCTTCTTTATGAGAAATTCTTCTTGACCCTTCGACAGGGAAATCTGTTAAGATTTATCACTGTTTCAAGTGTTATAGTACTCAAAGCTAGTCTTGGTCTTAAGACGAGGTTTTGGTCTTGATCATGTCTCAGACTCAACCGCATAGGCACCTAGTGTTTTCTTATAAACTGAGGACTTCAAATATCATTTTATTTAGTTGTCTGTGATTCATATAACTTGCAAAGAAAACGTAGATTGTGCTGAAGAAACTTAAACTAAAGACCATAACTTGACCTGGTCTTTTTGTAGGATGTCTTAATGGCAACAATACTTAGGGTTTATACATGACATATATATATATATATATATATATATATATATATATATATATATATTTTTACATTGCAGTGTCCATATAAACTGTAAAACTCCCTGCATAATTACAATAAAGCAATTTATATGCATGAAACAAGTGTAGCAGTATGGCAATTGCCATACTGCTACACTTGTGAAAGTAAAATCTGTTGGGCTCTTTTTGGCATCAAGACAATTATTCTTATTGCCACATTGCCAGACAGGACACTGTTTAAAAAAAAAATATATATACCATTATATATATCTGATGGTATGGTTTTTTTAAATGTATCTTTTTTTTAAAGTTAAGCATTTTAAATGCCACCATAGTCACATTTAATGTATTTTAATGCTCATTAAGGCCTTAATTAAAAAAAATAATTTAATTACTTTTAATTATTTTTTAAGACCAGCGGAAACCCTGATAGCTTTTTATATTTTCTTTATTTTACATTCCCAGAGCCTTATACATGGTTTTAAACCCTTTCAAGACAAATAAGCATGGGAAAGTGGGAGTGGACCCGCACCTGGTCACCTGGATCCACAGTTATCTCACCAACAGGCCGCAGAATGTCAGGCTGAAGGACATCATGTCTGACACTGTGATCAGCAGCACAGGAGCCCCTCAAGGCCCAGTGCTGGCCCCTCTTCTCTTCACCCTGTACTCCTCTGACCTACACTACAACTCAGAGCTGTGTCACATACAAAAGTATGCTGACGACACAGCCATAGTCGGATGCATCAGGGATGACAAAGAGGAGGAGTATCGACATGTGGTGGGGGACTTTGCCCTTTGGTGCCACACAAACCACCTGGAGCTCAACACCTCTAAGACAAAGGAGCTGGTAACCTTAATTTCTGGAGGGAGTCTTCTCAATGGATCAATAAAGTTCTGTCTAAGTCTAAATAAATGCTAACAAACTTTCTTTCTAAAAGTCTGGGATATAATCACTCATGTTTTTGAGCCACTTCAGTGACACTTTGCAGAATTTATCAGCAATAAATGAATTAAGCATTAATTATTCAGTACCTAAATGTTAAATATAAAAATCTAATAATTATCTCTATTTAATTATTATAAAGATGAATATCACTTACCTTTTTCACTTACCTTAAAGCCTTATACTATATCACTTACCTTATAGCCCTTTTCCTTTGCAAAGCTATTGATGACAGCCCTCCGCTCTCTTGTGGTGTTAGTAGCATCAAACACCTGTGGGACACAGGACACACCTGTTGCCTGTACCATCATTCATCTGATATCTGAAAACAATGTTACATGAATATTGCTTCAAATCTCTAGTGTTCAACAACTGAGGAGTAACATTTATTTTCAAATAAAAGGGAAAAAAAATTAAATGATCTAGAATGACTAGACTTCAGTTCTTACTTTAAACTCCAGTTTAAATTAATGCTAGATCTCAGACAGACAGTTTGTTATTGTCCTCTTACTCACGGCTACTTGTCCATGTTCTCTTGTGAAGTACGCAGCGACATCTTTGAGGGCAGCTGCAGCACAGGCCCTAAGAGACAGCTTAAACTTTAACGATGATGAATGATAAACGCAAGTCAGAGTTGAATAATATGAAGAAATTAAAAGAAAAAGTGCAGGTATATGATAAATATTTATGTGAGCTCTAATTACAAATATACATAGTGTATAAACAAATCACAAAGGGACTTTCGAATGTTTTATGCCTGCAGATTCAATACCACGAGGCTCCTAATAAATCACAAGCATGAACGACCACTTGAGACAGCACTGTTTTCTTCTCGTCTGTGTAATGATTCAGACTGTGGACCAAGGAAATCCAGAAACAACAGTGGACGGACGGTAAACAGATTTATTGAACATTGCAGAAAACTCAGGAACAGGTTAAAACAAGGGAGCAGGAACTACTGGAAGGGAGAGGACCGGTTAGTTGCAGGTAGGGTGGCAAACTCCCTGAAAAAAAAAAGGGAAACCTCGTGTGCCATGTCTACTTCTGGTGTTGCAAGGTGGTCCACCACTGGCAGCATGTTGTCTCAAGTCTGACAGCCCGCCATGGTCTACAGAAAAGCGTGCCGGCACACCATGCAGTGTACGGAAGAGGATTAGGGCCAGTGAAAAAAAAAAAAAAATTAACAGATTTTTAAATTTTATTTCAATTTAGTATGGTCAAAAAGTCAGAATTCTGAGAAAAAGTCAGAATTCTGAGATTAAAGTCAGAATTCTGACTTTTTTCTCAGAATTCTGACTGAATTCTGACAATAAAAAAGTCAGAATTCAGTCAGAATTCTGAGAAAAAGTCAGAATTCTGAGATTAAAGTCAGAATTCTGACTTTTTTCTCAGAATTCTGACTGAATACTGACAATAAAAAAAGTCAGAATTCTGACCAAATTCTGACAATAAAAAAGTCAGAATTCAGTCAGAATTCTGAGAAAAAAGTCAGAATTCTGACTTTTTTCTCAGAATTCTGACTGAATACTGACAATAAAAAAAGTCAGAATTCTGACCAAATTCTGACAATAAAAAAGTCAGAATTCAGTCAGAATTCTGAGAAAAAAGTCAGAATTCTGAGATTAAAGTCAGAATTCTGAGAAAAAAGTCAGAATTCTGAGAAAAAAGTCAGAATTCTGACTTTTTTCCCATGTTAAACTGAAATAAAATTTAAAAATCAGTTAACTTTTTTTTTTTTTTCCAGTGGCCCTAATCCTCTTCCGTAGCAGTGTGCTTTATATTCATGATCGCGGATTTTTCCACCCAGGTATTTCTTTTTTCCCATTCCTCCCTATATTTCTGCATTCTTTTTTTTTTTTTTGGAGGAGGAGCATCGCTATGTGAAGATGCTCCGCCCCCAAAAGTATTTAAATGACTTGTTCGTCCCCCATGCTGCTCTGTTGTCTCTCGCGTTCTTCTCCATGAGCAACACTTGGCTCGACCAATGGGATGAGGGTATTCTGGATCGTTACATATATGTTTTCAGCTCATTGGTCACAATGCAGGACTTAAATGTGAATGCACAAAACCGAGTGCTAAGGTCCAAAATCAGTGCAAGTGAGAGAAATGGGTCTGGGCCTAAGAGTTGAACGAGTTTAGCCAGATAAACCAAAATAACTTTTCCAGTCTTGCTTTGTTTTTATCAATTACAAACCTGGTTCAACTGTTGAAAATTCAAAGAATTTCATCTGGAATAAATGTCTGGGCTTTTAATGAGCGCTCATGGGTGTCGTACTTACTTGCGGATCCTCATGGCCTCCTCATTGTCAGGTTTAAAGAACTCAAAGTTCTTGTAGGTTTTGACTGCCTCTCTGCGATACTGGCCCACATTAAATACTGGTGGAGATTCAAATTAAACATGTGGGTTAGGGGAAACACAATTAGCCTGCATGCTTGGTTAATTTTGATAATAATTAAGAATTAACGTTAAATATAATTTCTCTAACCTTTTGTGGGAACTCCAATCCAGTTTAGGTAGCGAGTGAGCTTCTTGGAGATGTATGTCTTCCCTCTGGCAGGTAATCCTACCATCACAATCACCGTTGGGGAGTTACAGAACTGGGGCACAGACGCTGATAAGTAAAATGACCCAAAAAAAAAAGAGAGAGAAGGTGTAATTCTGGACCGGATTTGTGATTTGATATTCAGGAATACTGTTAGCGTCTCAAAATTCAATCAGATGCAAACTCAGTTGGGTTCATTCTTATCAGACATGTGTGTCATTTCCCAGGTAAGTGTACCATGAGGCAACAGAAATATTTGCTGTTCAAACCTGCGTCTCTTTGGCCCCCAGAGATACCAAAGGAAAAAATCTTATATCAGCCTGATGCCACAAGAAACTTTGTTTCATGCTCATCTGTTGATTGGAGTTGTTCAACTAAACCACAAAGCTGATCTTCAGTAAGTGTTTGTGGCACTTAAAAAATTATAGGTCGGGTACTTAGAAGAAGTGGTGGTTGGCCAATAGAGGGCGCTAGGGCGGCGTCCCATGCACCCAATAACCCTGATTAAGACATAAAAAAATATATATATTTATATTTTTTTATAATTTCATTTTAAATTTAAAATATTTCGAAATATATCCATATATTGTGCCAGATAAATATTTGATCTTTAATGACTAATAAAGCATCATTCCATTTTTTGTCAGATTGGTGACATATTTCCACCCTAGGGCGCAAAAATCTGTGCCCATTGACTCTGGTTAAAAGTTGTCCATGCGCAGTAGGTCCGCTGCAATGCAGAAGTATAGGAGAGCTTGGGGCGCGGCTAAGCTGTGACCTGAGGTGACAGGAAGTGTAATTGGCCACCACCTCCCGCCACAGCGCAGACGTTTGGCGGGTGATTGACAGGTTGAGTCGGGGGATTTGGAGACGCATTGGAGAGAGAGAGAGAGAGAAATGGCGAAAGAAACATCCTTTTCCAGGACCTGTTTTAGCTCCAAGGCTTGGCTAACTGCATGCAGCGAGGCTAAGGCTTTATCCTGCTTTCCCTGCCTCCTTTTTCAAATGTCAGGATCTGACCCAGCATGGATAAAGACAGCTAGGACAGATTTAAAGCACTTTATATAAAAGGCAAAGAAGAACAAACAATCTGGGATTCACATGGAAAACAATAGAATCTAGTCTACTTTTTCTAGATGTTTGTTAATTTGCATAGCTGCTCTTAAATAAACACATTCTCAGAAAATAAATATTGTTTATATATTAAAACAATATAAAGCTGCCTAATAGCTTCTCCATTGTTAAACTGCTACATTATTTCTTTAGGTGAGTGACACAATATTGGACAATACTTCACAAAGCCTCAGAAGGGCAAGATTTATGTACAAAAATAAAGCTGGACATGAAATTATGTTTTGTTTTTATAATTTTTATTTGTTGTTGGCATTCATAAAAATATAGTGGTGTGATAACTTATATACGTATACGTCTATTTGAAATTATAGCCCCCCCTGGAGTAAACTGCACGAACCGCCACTGCTTAAAAGACTGAATTTATACTGTGACAGAAAGTGTTTGAGCCATCAGCAAAAATTTAAGAGGAGCAGGTCTGACGCTGCACATACAGCAAACTCTGACCTGGTTTCGCTTCTGAAGGAAGCCTTGCCCTGTGTGGCCTACTTGCCTCCTAATCCCCTGAAAAATCTAAACTAAAATTGGAACCAAAAGGACCAAAAACACAGAGACAAACAACCATACACACACACACTCACACCTAAGGGGAATTTAGAGAAGCCAGTTAACCTAACAGTCATGTTTTTGGACTGTGGGAGGAAGCCGGAGTACCTGGAGAGAACCCATGCATGCTCAGGGAGAACATGCAAACTCCATGCAAAAAAACCTCTGCATTATGGTGAACACTGGTGTTTACCAGCGTTCACTTTAAAATGACACCACTGGGTTTCACTTTCCTGCTAACTATGACACACAATGA
>NW_015152335.1:49515-50278 GCF_000732505.1 Cyprinodon variegatus
CGGTAATTTATAAATGTTTTAAATCATTTATACTGGAACAGCTGGGCTTCAATACACCCCTCTGCAGTTGTCTGCAAGACACCTCTGATGTCATCATCCTGAGCACAGGTGTCAAGACTTGGTTGAGGTTTGTGGACCCCAATGCAGAGGCAAGACAAAACAAACAACTGAGGCAGGAATCAAAAAATCAAAAATGAAAACAAAGTCAAACAAACCAGAAACAAAGGAGACATCTGGGGGAAAACAATCACGAGGAGGAAGACTCAGAGAGACGGAGTTGGAGGAAGTTTGACGGGGAACCAGCACTGAGGAACTGAACAGAGGTTGTATTTATGAGAGACTGAAACAAAGAGCGGACTAACGAGCAGATAGGGAGCAGGTGTGAACAGAGCAGGCAGGAAAAGAGCTAGAGAAAGAGGAGAACACAAGAGGGCAGCAGAGGGCAACAAATAAAAACCTGAAAACAACCAGAAAACACAACAAAATAAGAATTAAACCACTAAAACAAGAAAACATGGAGCAAAGTAAAACTGAAAACTCATAAGAAAACATAACAGAACCAGAACTATGACAACAGGCTCCCCTCAGGGCTGCGTCCTGAGCCCCCTGCTGTTCACCCTGATGTTACACGACTGCGTCCCCAGGTTCACCACCAATCACATCCTGAAGTTTGCCGATGACAACACGGGGGTGGGCCGCTGGCCTCCCGACAGCGACAAGAACTACAGAGAGGACTTCGAGCAGCTGGTGGGCTGGTGAAGAG
>NW_015152335.1:50824-53970 GCF_000732505.1 Cyprinodon variegatus
ACTCTTCTTTATCAGTTGTACTTGTCCCCTTTCAGTCTGATACAATAAATAACCTGTGGGACAGATTTTCTTCATGTGAGTGAAAATATTATAAACTATGTGTATTTCTTATCAAAGTATTTAGATTTTTCCAAACACTTTTATGTTTTATTTCTGTGCACACCATAGCATACTCTATTATTTAACTTTTGGTAAACATTAGAAAACAGAGCTGGTAGAAATGCATGCACTGGAAAAAAGCTAAATCTAGATAAGTCATTATTTCTTAAAATAAGTGCATTTGTTCTTGAATTTAGAAGATAAAAGACATATTTTGCCAATGAAACAAGACAATTTACATTTAAAATACGAAAACACAATTACATTGTCTTATTTCAAGTGCATTTTATCTAAATATCTTATTTTAAGAGTAAAAATACTCATTCAATTGGCAAATCGTATCATTTACCTACTCAAATTAAGGGTAAATTCACTCAATTTGAGAAATTTTTACTTATTTCTAGAACGTTTTTTCAGTGTGCAGTTAATACAGAATCTAAACTGTGAATTATTGTACGGAGACCTGCAGCAGTTAAAGAATCACAGAACCAGCAAATGTTTTACATTTTGTTAGCACAACCTCTTAAGTAGAAATACATCAACTAGTTCTCAAATTAAATTGTTTGCTCCCCATAAAACAGAGCAAGCAGAACTGAGCAGTCTGTAATTCTGAGACATTGACAACAGCTCCTGGCAGTCCTGATATTTACTATATCAAGTCAAGTCAGCTTTTATTGTCACTTTCTTCATATGCACAAGACATACAAGGGAAATGAAATGATGTTTTCTCTCTATACCATGCCAGGACAAGACATATACAAGACCGAAAGTGCGGGACATATCGACCTTCATAAACTGGAGGTGTTTTTCCAGCACACCTGCCAGGTATTTGTAGATCCAGTCAGAAACATTAAAGGCTAAAGTGTTAGGAATCCAGTCTGTGTGGTTTGTGTTTGTCTTCCCTCCTCCACCAGGCGGCGCCTGGTTCTGGATGGCCTCCTCACACACCTGCAGTGTTAAGCTGCTGACTGCCACTACATCGACGCCAGAGTGTTTGTCAGTTTTGGGTACTCTAGCCAAGCTGAGTTTTGCTGAGTCAAACTGAGTTTTTGTCTCCCTGAGTTTTAATCTTGTCGTTTTTTCTCTTTGCCTCTCGACAGGAAGTCTTCCTCTAAACTGGATGTTTCGAACCTTCTCCCCCCTGGAAGGATTCTCTGACCACCAAACTGAACTAAGGATTCAAGTTTGTGGTTTGGATCAACTTTTCCCCAGAAGGATCATTTGGAGCTTCTCTCTGAGCAGGGGATTCATCTCCACAATAACCCGTTAAAGTACCGCAGGAAAACTAAGTGGCAGTCAGCTTCTCCGTTCACCAAGGATCAATCGCAACCTGGGTAAACCCTGTCCGCCCTCCAACGAACAAGACACTCACTGATACATCCCACACTGACTGGATTCAACAAGAAACACCTTCTTCTGGAAACGTGAGTCTGCAACCTATTCCTCCTCTTCAAGTCAAAGACACTAATTTCCCACTGAGCCTGAACTAACCGCTATATCTTCACTTCCAGTTCCGGTTCGACAGTGTTCAGAGCAGCACTTGACTCATCTCATTTTCTCTAAATAAAACCTGTTAAACTTTTCCCTAGTCTCTCTGTTTGGTCTTCTGCATGTTGGTCAGAGCTCTAGATAAAATCCCGACATAGAGCAAATCTAAACAATATCTTAGCTTGACAGTTGGATTACGTGGCTTTTAAAAGCCACTCCCACAATGATAAAGTTGTATATGTTATAGCAACATTTACGGTTGGGTGGGCCAGAAGGGGTGTCTTTCTCTATATATTGTATTAATATTTCAGTACATGATAGACAATGAGGAGATACCATTTGTCTAATTTGCAGTCGCGTCGTAGTTTAATCCACATCTCTGCAGCTTTTCTACTGTTACCCACTCATTACTCCATCCAGACAGTGTCTTTCATAAAACATATTTTGGCCAAATAATGCTTTATTAAATGATTTGCTTAATGAAAAACCAATAACCTTTAGTCAAATGATTATTTACCCTCTTTGAAGTTGCTGGCAGTGAATAGACACCAGGGTTCCACTAAATGACTCTTGGTCATACTAAGTACGGTAATGGAAATGTAATGAGCATATGAGAAATTAGAGAAATAAAGTTTGTCCAAGCTTTAACAACAGCCTAAAACATGTTACTATAGCATAGCATGCAGACCATCCTGTCAGCTTGTCTCTACTCATCATCAAAAGACATATTGTTTGTTTTGTAACTAATCATGCTTACCTTTGTGTGAATGATTACCTGATCCTGACCAGTTTCTGCCTTTCCACCACTAAGCCTGCCTGTTCCCGTCTGATCTGTTTGCCTAATCTGTCTTCAGGCTCCTGCTGGATTCTATCTGTTAACCGAACTTGGAACTTCTTCCTGACACGGTTCTTGATTTCTCTTCGGAACCTTTTCGAACATCTGATCTCCTGATTCTTAGTCCTGAGCAAGTCCACAACACGGGCTTTTGCTTTCCCCTCTGAATCATCCTGCCCTTCTTCGTCTGCTCAGATCTGATCCCCCGCTTGTTCTCTGCCCTATGGGACTATAGCGTCTGGGACTCTATGAGCGGCGTCCACCGCGTCTTGTCAGCGGCTGACCGCCTGGAATCAACCCCTTTTCTCTGGGCACGGACTGAACTATAACACCGGGATAGCGACTAACACTTAACCACCTTATAACCAGATTAACGTGGTCACTAACCTGAGTTTTCCTCATGCAAATGTTCCTGCCTTAGACATCCTTGCTGTTACTGTAGATCCGTTGTTTTCAAATAAACGCTTTTGAGATATCTGAGTGTCTGTCTGCTTTGAATACTGGGTCCCCTGTTCTGAGCCTTCACAATATCAGTAAACACCCAAAAAATGTCATGATCTGGCCTGTTTGCTCTCCCTTAATTATTCCTTTCACCTGTCGTTTTCCCTCCCTGCCTCAATTATAATTTATTCCTCTCACCTGTTTCCTCTTGGTTATATTCAGTTCAGCCTGAGCATTCAGTGCCAGATCATTAAAGGCACACTATGCAACATTTTTTAGTTAA
>NW_015152335.1:55115-56999 GCF_000732505.1 Cyprinodon variegatus
CATGTCCTCTGGGACTGCAGCACTTGGGGACATTCTAGGACTGGACTTTTAAGCCAGGTAAGTGGCCAACTCAGATAATCAGCTTCTGTCAGATGATCGTGGTCACTTACCTGTGTTTCTCCTGCAGAGTTCTGTGATAGGGCGGTGCCCCGCTCCCCATCCTGCAGTGTCCGTGAGCCACAGCTCCGCTTTTGTTTTGTTTGTTCATTTAATAAATGTTTTGAACTTTCCTACTGACTGTCTCTCCTTGAATACTGGGTCCATCTGTCCGCGGTTCTTGACAAAAAATGTCAGTTTTTAAACTCTTTTCTTTAGAAAGTTTGCTGTATAAACATCAGCTTAAGATTTGTCATCATTAGGTGAAAAAAAACTTAAGCTTGCGTTATACAATACTAAACACATAAAAGGATCAGAAATCATCATAAACGAAAGTTGTTTAGCTGAGAAACCTTTCCCTAACTTTGCCTGAGCTGTGACCTATATTGATTTTGACCTGATTGATGTGGATCTCCATTTTGGAAAGATTAGGTTTCTCCAAAGTTCAGCAAAGCTTAGTCTAGGCTGTGCTGTGTGGGTTTGTGTTAGCAAGAGAATGAGTGTGGTTTTATCTGAGGCTTTTCTACTAAGCAGGAAATGGGGGGGTTTTATACGCCACCCTGAAGTGTCTCTGTAAGTGTTGTGCATGGCGGTCGGAAGCTAAGTTTACAGAGCAAAAACAAACATTTTTCTCCACCAGCGTTAAAAGCGAATATCATGGCTTATGGCATCTGTAATTGGTAACTGTTACACTGTTAACTTTGCATGCATTAAATTAAATCTTTATTAACATAGCTTTACTTTTACTTGAGCAAACTTTTTTGCACATATTCCACTTCTGCATTGCACTAACCAACGTGAATCACTGACCTTGTCCTCTAACATGTAGTCAGATTTGAGGTAGTAACCTAAAAGCCTCTCTATTTGTCTTCCTCCACAAGATTCTGATAACAGTATGTAACAAAAAAAGACATCCAAAGGGCATAACAGTGTTTTGAGCTAAAAAAAAGAAAAATTTCTGCAAATCTGAATAGTTTTTATATGCAAAGTAGTATATGAGTTTGTTCAGGTTTAATTATGACAGCTGAAATGATTAATCATTGCTTGAAAAGATGCTAAGCAGTCTTGAATTTGATGTTTTCATGTTAGTTTTACATTCTGCTTTATTATATTAAGAAATATTTTCCCTCTGGGATTATTAAACTATGTCTGATTCTGATTCAGATTTTTAAAAACATTTTAGTATGATGTTTGGCAAAAGGGGGCAAAGTTAGCATCAGGAGAAAACAGTTTTATGTATGTGCTGTGTGCACAGAGGGCTTGGTGGAGGATAGTTATGTGTAAAAAAAATGTGCTTACATGTAGTGACAGCCTACTGGGCAAGTTCCTTTAGGAACATGAAGTTACACATTCACCAATGCATTAACCTGCAGCAGACCAAGGCTGCTGCTTTATAAGTTTGGACATTGGATTGCTTTTAGTTTGGACCAGAATTCATAGAAACAGAACCCACCAAAGACAAAGGTGAGCATTAGCTTTTTTCCAACCTAATAGTTTCAACCGCTTTTGCAATCTGAAACATTACAGCAGCAATAATTATATATGTATAAAAAAAACCCAACATATTTAGTCTTTTTTCCCCCCCACTGCTATAGTGTACTCCCCCTCTCACCCTTAAGCTTGCTTCAGTCGTCATGGAGTTTAGACCACAGATATCTTGGTTCTGCTTTTGTGTAACACGACTACTCCCTGTAGCTTTGCATGTTTTTCTTTTGGTAAACTTTTTTTTCTGAATTTTATTTTCTCCTTGCACAAGGGCGTAGGAATATGTTTACAATTGGGGGGGAC